>NC_046368.1:30995389-31295389 GCF_011125445.2 Fundulus heteroclitus | reverse complement strand
TTAGACAGCCAGTGTGTCAAAGAGAATCATAGTTCTCTTCATTGCTTTCTGCAATCTTTATTGTTGTTTCGTAGCCGAAAAAAAGAACTTGCGCATAATGCACTGCACAACCCAAAATCGGCAACTACTTTATTGATTTAGCTGAGTGTGACCAAATTCAGAGGCTGCGTCCTTCGTAAGCTGAATTTAAAGGCCAATTACGTCACAGCGATGCGCCGAAAGGCTGTCCAAATTCGAAGGCTTCTTCAAATCTTCTAAAATGCAGCCTTCTTTTCCCCAGAGATGAAGGATGGGTCCGGTGTATCATTTGGGGCTAATTGTATCCCATGATTCACTGCAATTTTAGGCGAGAAGTTAGGTATGGAAACCCGAAAGTTCTGCTCAGTGTATTGACACATCACTCGACTTTAAAAAGTGCCTCGCTGGCTTGCAGCTGATCGACCGGGCGGTCGAGACCCGCCATGCTGAGGCAGAGCTCCTGTCCTCCGGGATGTTGCTTTCAAACTGCTGGCTTTCTGCAAACACTAAAAGATGGAGTAATTCAGAAATTAGGATTAGGGTCTAAGTTGTTAAACATATTACTAATAAACTAATCGTATTTGTGATTTGGTGGTATATCTTTATATCCAAGAACATATAAATTACTTTGAACTACAAATACCTGATTGATGAGTGAGAGTAAAATTAAATAACAAAACAAGAACACTTTAAACAAAACATCAGGATATGTAAAGGGGGAAATAAAACCCATAGGTATTTAGTAGAGACGGTGAGATCAGCCTTTGCACTCTGTTTGTTGAGCTTTGCAGCTGTGCTTTATGGCGTCTCAGTTACTAGGTAGGACTGTGGGGCAACAATGATGTGGAATTCAGACCGAAGCATTGCAGTTCCACTTTATATAGATCACAATAGAATGATCTCAATGTGAGATGGAAGGCATTAAAAACCGTTTTAGCTCCACTTTTCTTTTTCTTCTGCTCATACAAAGGTAACTAAGTAACTTTTACTCAAAGTAAGATGTTGATGAGGTACTTTTTATTTTTACTTGAGTAATATTTTAAAATGGTACCTTTATTTGTATTTAAGACAACTTTTATCAAAGTAACAGTACTTTTACTTAAGAACATTATTTTGGTACTTCTCCCACCTGACAAGACAGCCGAAATATCCAGCAAGGAGAAAATGAGAAACAGGACTTCATATAGCAGTGGAAACAAGTGGGAAGCATAAGTGTGATGACAAAGCAACAGACTGGGGCAGCATCCAAAAAGGTCTAATTGGTAACGCCCCCCTTACCCAAAGCAGAAGTGCATCAGCGTTTGCCATGATAAATGCTGTCAGTAAGGAAGGAGGTAAGAAAAGGAGCATGTATGCTTCCTATCACAGTTCCTTTAGCATAGGAACCTTGTGAGGCCCCTTACCAGCACAAAGACACTATAAGGAATCCCACAATCCTTTGCGTGACACGACATAAGCACAGCCCACCTCACGGAAATTAACAAAAAATGTCCAGAGTGTACATTGTAAGTAGCACCATCCGTGTGGATAGCAGGATTTTGGTCATCTCTGCCTTTGCTGTCAGCAAATAAGATCAATTATTAAGTGCAATTGGTCCAGTTACTGTTAAACATCATATGCTTTGATTTGTGCAATGAAGAGCCTCAGCCATTCGTTACATCTGTCAATCTTACATGTTCTGTAGTTCTTTTCCAGAAGGCTGTAAACCAGTGGCGTCACTAGGCTTAACTGTGCATATATACACACAATTAGGTACCGTTCATTTTTGTAAACAAATTCAAGGATTGGAGGCCATTGCAGTCCAGCTGTAATAAACAGCGCTTCAAATGTAGGTGCTGTGATGGCACACTGCACTGATTTGAGGATTTACCTGGCGTCAACACCCCTCCCTCCAAACACACAGGCACATATCCGTATTTTACATACTTACTGGGGAAATTACATTGACTCTCAGTGACTTCCGTTCATTTTTAACCCTTTCTATGACCTTATCCTGACCCTAAGCCTAAACCTAACCACCGATACATACTAACCTCACTTCTAGTCCCAAAAAAACGGAGGACCAGGAAAATATCCCCACTTTCCATGAATGACCTCACTTTACTGGTAAAACACAAAAAATTGGTTCTCACTAAGTTGCAGTACACACGTACACACACCAGCCAGTGCTATCTTTAAGTTGTTGCTTGAATATCAGTGTGGGTCAGTGGGAGGAATGACCTGAAACTGAAAGCAGAGCAGTTATCGAACTGACCAGTCAACGATGACCACAGAGCACATGCCTGCAGCTGAGCAATTGCTCCTTCTAGCACACCAAGCCTATAGTTTCACCCCACAAACACTGACACCGCATACAAGCTCATTAGCTGCCTGGCTGTTTAAGCTTGTGTGTGCAAAAAAAATGTCAAACCTATGAACCCTCATTAAAGTTAATGATCCTCTCAAGTTTAGATGAATGTTTTTTTAAACGTTTCCAACATCAAAGTATGGGTTCCTATTTTCTGGTGCATTTAAGGCTTGAAATTGAGTACATGGATGAATTTCTTTCATTTGAAAAAAATTAAACAGGATTTAACGGGTACAAAAAGAGATTTTGTTATCTGATGATGCAAAAAAATATTACTGTTTTTTTGGCACAACGAGCAAAAAAAAGTTTGTTTAGTTCTTTTAGTTATGACACATAACATTAAACTAATTTATGCTTTTGTTATCAGTAAAATAAGCTCTCCACACTGCATAACCAAAGTTGTCTGACATTTCCAGTAAAAGTAGCTACCTAGTGGAGATGAGAAGGAAATGTAAAAAGAAAAGTCAATAAAATTGAACTATCCATTATACAGTATATGTATTGCAAATGTGACCGTTGGGCATGGGCTGTTATGATATTGATATGGTATGATAACACAAAGTAAAACCACCACAATTTTTTGGTTTCTACTTCAGTTTAAAACACAAAACAATGATTTTACTGCTGCTAGAAATTTAATATTGATGATTGCAAATATAATATTATCTCCAACACATTTATATTGATCTTGATACATTATCTTCACCAATGATGTAGAATAAAATGAGGCTAAATGCAGCATTAGTTTTCCACAGCTTGAAGCTTCAAGTAAAAATAAAATCCATATTTTTCCACACTCAACTCTCCAGACATCTCACTCTACCTTAAAATAGATATTACTAAAGTTTAACTTTATGTTTATGGCAAATATTTATGCAGCCAAACATGCCATCTTTGAAAACAAGAAGCTTGAAGGAAGGAAAATAAACCAAAGCAGAAAAAGAAAAAAAAGGAAACATGGGATGTAGAAAACAAAAGAGAAAAGGAGTTGAGACAAAAATTCAAGGATAGACAGAAGGATATAAAAAGGAAGGAGGACACTAGAAGAGAACAAATAATAGTAGAACAGTAAAAAAAATGGAAGGAAACAAATGAAGAAAGAAACAGACTGTAACATTGAGCACCTTTAAGGGCAATATTACAAAACACAAAGAGGGTCTTTTTTGGGTTTTGCTATTTTTGTGTCAGCTGTTGAGCCTTTGAGAGGGCAAATGGAAGAAAGAAAAAACAAAATGACACGTCAGCCAACTGACGTCTACGCCGCCATGGGCATATCTTATACAAACAAACCACCAAACAAACCAACAAACAAACCAAAAAACAATCGTATGGTCTTAACGGCAGATTATTATTAAACTCAGAACCACCCAAAAAAAATTAATCACGCAGAGTCCAAATCTTGAAAGAATAAGTGTCTCTCAAGAAAAGTATTCCGCCAAAAAAAATAAAATACAAAAAAATAAGGCATTCAAAAAATAACTATCGTAGTTCCACATATTCAGTCAGTGTCCCGCACAAAACAAAGAAAAGTTCAAAAATTAAAAACCGTTGTGGCCCATTATAAAATCCCCCCCCCCCCCAACCCCCCCCCCCCCCCCCCCCAACCCCCCCCCCCCCCCCCCCCCCCCCCCCCCCCCCCCCCAGGTTCCGTAAACCAGATGTTTTTTATAATGGACAATTAAGTAGATTCTTATACCTAAACAAGACATCCTTGTTTTAATTATTAATGATCATATTAGAGATAATCATTTATCCATCATAAAAAAAATGTTAATGTTAAATCACCATGAGAACGTTACAAGACTATAGAGTCTAGACAGTGAGCGAGGTAGGACACAGGAAAAGGACAGATAAAGAAAGGATAGACACAAATAAGGAAGGAAGGCAAATGAAAGAAAGAGTAACCCGATAAAGGAAGGACACAGTTGTTAAGACAGCGGGAGGGATCTCTCAAGTCTGAAAATATTTTCCATAACATTATTAGCTTAATCCATTCATTTCAGGCCTAAAAACTTATACTGAAATCAAATTTAGTACTTTTCCAGGCCATATGAAAACCCTATTTATTTAGAATGGACACTAAGACCGAATGCTAGATCAGCTGCTTTATTAGTGGCACTATCTGCTCCTCATTTTACTAATTGTGTGACTTTTGAAGGCACCAGAACATTTTCAGGGATTTCATAGCAAATGGGGTGAATGCTTATGCACAGGCCAATTTTTAGCTTTTTACTTTTTTTTATTCTTTTTAATACATATTTATCTAATTTCACGTCACTAAATCAAACTGTATTGTATAAATCCATTAGCTAAAATTAGAATAAAAACATTTAAATGTTGGAATGTAACAAAATAGGTAAAAACGGCAAGTGAGGTGAACACTTTTGCAAGGCACTGGATACAGGATAAATGTCAGATTAAAAAATAAAAGATTAAAAATTTAAGAACAAAAAGTAAGCCTATTTGTGACAGTCATGTTGTGCTGCTTTAATTCTAGACATTGGGAGAAAATAAGCATGAGAACAAATATTTGTTCTCCACCTCATAGTAATTTAAAGTGTTAAACCCCTCTTTCAAATAAAGATTATCATGCCTTGTTTTATGGTGTAATGTAACTTTAGGAAATAAGTACTATCTAACAAAACAAAAGCGTTATAGACATGTTTCAAATGCATCCTTATAAAACATTACTTTACATTAAAATAATCCTTAATGTTTTTGTGAGCAACATTCCAAACATGTGTAATGTGCTTTGGTACTAATGCCTCATGCCAAACCGTGGAAAAGTGATGTAAAGTAACTGCTGAAAGAGAATCTGCCACCACGCAGAGTAAGCATCTGTGCTGCATTAATTCAACAGCGACCTCAATCAAAGCCAAGGGACTCCAATACACCTGTTGATAAAAACAAAGCAAAGAAATATAGTTCTGTCCCAGTAATTGGAATTAACACTACCAAAAGTGACAACATACAGAGCAGAATAAGGAAATCTTCAGTAGCTGTCAATCATATGCTTCTGCTTTTAGATGTATGCTCAGTGCTTGACATTTAGCAACACTGAAGGAAAAAGGCTATGCTGCGGGTCCGAGTCCCGTCACACCATGACTTAGGTTATGTTAGTGTGTGTGTGTGTGTGTGTGTGTGTGTGTGTGTGTGTGTGTGTGTGTGTGTGTGTCGTAGCAGGTGTCTCAGCATACAGCCATGACCAACTCGGTTGAACAGATGGCATCATCCAACCCCCCCCAATTCCATCAAGACCAGCCTGTGGTGCAGCTGTGCTCCTGACTCAACTTTCCATTCACTTCCAATTTTCCTTCAAATCATTTTAAATACATATAAAACAGAATCTGTGACTTGTTTTTCTCCTCTTGCTTTGAGAAGACGTGTCTCTGTGTTTCTCCCTCCCGACCAAGAGCAACATGTGAGAATAATCAAGAATACTTGCCTAAACCGTTTAATCGATTATAGTGCAACACTAGCGTTTAGTACTGAATTAGTCTAAGTCTCCCTTCTTCTGCTACATGGACGAACGTTCATCCAGAAATGTCATCTAGGACACTACCATTCTAGTTAGAAAGGGTCAAAATAGAAAGAGCAGAGGCTGAGAGTTTCAGTTCCCAGAATGAGTCATACTTCTAATATGCAGCATATTACCATTTCTTTTCCTGGCAAATTTCATTAATCTTTCCCCCCTTTAAAAATGTCTTTATCTTTCAAACCTTGTGAAACTATTTATCGAAGCTGATGTCAAAGGCTGTATTTTCCTCACACCTCAGGATGCAGACAGACTGACTTGAATTTTGAACAAAAATTCAATTATCCTCTGCCATCTCCAAGATGTATCTGTTGCTGCGGCTTTTAGGCAGTACACACGTGCAACGTTCTCAAGTCTCACGCAATGACTGTGAGATATGCATTTCACTGGATGGGTTACTCTTCTGGTCTTATTGGTATCATTCTACTACAGAATTCGCATGCTGTGTTTTAATCGAACATAGCAACACTAGTGGTGCTGGGTGGGAATCAAACCATTTTGAAGTTCTACTGCTGTCGTTTAAACAGAGATCGTAATTAGAACGTTGCCATTGTAAACATGTTATATGAAACAGAAA
Organism: Fundulus heteroclitus; assembly: GCF_011125445.2. Taxonomy (NCBI): domain Eukaryota; kingdom Metazoa; phylum Chordata; class Actinopteri; order Cyprinodontiformes; family Fundulidae; genus Fundulus; species Fundulus heteroclitus. The sequence goes on along the minus strand of NC_046368.1, from coordinate 31,288,912 downwards.
AAAAGTCTCAATCTCAGTGGATCGTTGGGATGTAAACACGGCCAATGTCCCAGTCAATGAACCCGAGGGGAGATCACAACAAAGTTTGGTTGTTGCTGTTAGCTTCACCAAGATGCTGCAGCTGCATTCTTTGCTGTCACCACAGTTCATGCTTTTAGGGTCTTTCTTGAGTAGAGAGAGTGGTTGCTTGAATCTCGCAAAGCAACTACCCTTACCCTCTCTGCAATTCACATACACAATCCCAGCATTCCATCCCTGTATGTGGGGGTTTTATGAGAAACACCGGCCAGGACCTGCCCTGCTTATCTTGTCTGCTACATTGATACGTATACGTATAGAGTGGGTGGCTTGATTCTGGCAGCTGCCTGATGTCCTTGGCTACGCCGAATATTGCTCGGCCAAGGATACTGAACATCAATCTTCACTCTCTACAAAAATGTTGCCAAAGATAGAATGCCTTGCATCTCTGTCAGTTTTTGAAAACAATCTTGATTTCAATCTGATTAACTGCATCTTGCTCCATTTCAAAATGATTCCATTGCTGAATTTATTGTACCAAAAAACATTTGAAGTTGAAAGCTTGCCTGCCGCTCATTTTGATTTGATCTTAATAATAATAATAATGTTTTTTTATCAACCAGTCTATATTCTTTTGTAAATCATGACTCATTTTTACCAATACATTTTCCTGTTTCAAATCCCGTTTTGGCCACCTGACCCAGCTAATTTATCCATTTTTCAATTTTTGCTAGATGCAACCTTACAGCTTTTGAAAGGGTCTCTAAAATCTAAATCTTTAGCTGGTGTTAGTACCCAGTTACAGTAGCAAAACTCATGTGCTACAATTGCAATACATTATATTAAATAAATGCTGTGGCAAACCAACTTCTTATATGTAACAATTCTAATCAGTATTTAAATGATACCTAATCAAGATTTGCATTAAAAAAATCAAGACATTTTCTGTACAGAGCTGTGAGAACGAAATCAGTTCACCGACTGTAATGCCTACATCAATAAGTTTAACAACAAATCAAATTATCATGATCAAGCCCGGAAGATCCTTACCTCATTTGTTAACCCATGCATTTAATTGCACACATTTATATTAATCGTTTTGGATATTGCTGGTAAATGCATCCAAAGTATAATTACATCTCCTTGCAGTCATTAACCTTTGGCGCAGCAGCAGCAAAATGCATACTTATCAACTTCTCAAGTCTAAATGTGGGTAATATAAAGCTCCACAAAGGTTGGTGAAGCCTACACTAAACTAAAAGAAGGAAACACAGGACTTAATCTAGACTGCACTTTCTCTGCGGGATATTAAATGGGGCCTATTTTATGTGTTCAAAGACTGTCCAAATGTGTTCAATCCTATTAATTCCAATCCAATCAAAATTACCTAGTTCAAAGCTTTATGTCTATCTCAGTTGGACATGTTACTGTGTTACTCAGCTCAGAAAAGATATGTATTTTAATCTCTTTCCAAATTTAGCCAAGACACAGAGTCATGATTGGTCAGGACTTGGTATATGTGGTAACCTGTTCTGTGTCTGAGCTCCCGCATGGTTGGCCATGACAGATAAATATTAAAACCTTCTGGAATGATGGGTTCTCGCAAGTCACGTTTCAGATTACCTTTTATAGAAACATATGTGGTGATAATTAGCTGAGCTCAAGCGCTGTAAGGTCTTATAACTTAACAGGAACAAACAGCGTTTAGTTACACGGCAACGTAAATGAAGCTGCAGGGATGAGCGTACAGACATTACAAATGAAGGTAGCGCATTCTGAGCTGCGGCGGCTTTGGGACTCTGTGTGTCTTCTCGTGGAAATATTTAATCCTCATGAGGATTAAATGTCCTCAAAAAGAAAGCGAAGAGAGGCGAGTACAGCACAGTCAGAGTATGTCTTCTTCTTTTCAGGGCACTTCAGATTTGGATGTGGGTTTAGGGCTAAGATTAGAGCAGGATTAGGTGGAAATGTCAGAGAGGGAACGCTCTGGGAATGAATACAGTCAATGAAATTCCTGACAAGCACGCGGCAGGAATACAAATCTGTGTGTATGCATGTCTGTGTGCTGACGGTGAAGTGTTTGGTGGGCACTCTGCTCAGCAAAAACATTGCTGTTTGGGTACACTTGCACAGAAGTCATTAAAACCCTCCTCACACTTCTGCCTGCCTTCAGCGAGCAGCCGCACCAGCAGATGGGGGGGGTGGGGGGGTGCAGGGATGGGATGGGATGGGAGGAAGAGGAGAGCAGCACTGAAGGAGAGTGAAGCCATTGAAAACAGACAGCTCTACCTCTCGGCCCTGTTCTGTTTGGGTAAACTGAAACATACCAATCAGCCGCAACATCGTGGCTACCAACAGGTGACGCTAACAACTGATCCTTTCTTCATCATGGCCCGTGTTAGTGGGAGGGACTTATTAGGCAAACCTGCTGCTTGGTCAGGGGTCTGCAATCTGCCATTCCAGAGCCACAGTTCCCCTTCAGAGCCTCTGCTGCACAGTGGTGCTGTTGGTAGCACTGCAGCAAAACGGTCCTGGGTTCAAACCATGGCCCGGGGACTTTCTGCTTCGAGTTCTTTCCGGATATTCTGGCTTCCTCCCACAGTCCAAAAACGGAACTTGTTAGCTTAATTAATTTCTAAATTGCCCTTAGGTGTGAGTGGTTCTCTGTCCCGTGTGTTGCTGTGATAAACTGGTAACATGTCCAGGGTATACACTGATATAGATATAGGTCTAGCAGTTAGTCTGTCAGCTTTTATTTAGTAAATGTTTCCAGAGCAACATCGAATAGTACAAAAAAATCTATGTTTCTTGTTTAGTCTTGATTTATTAGGCTGCAGATTATGTGCACTATTTATTAATTAATTAATTCATTTTGTTAATGTATTTGTACAATTTACCCCATAGTTTTGGATACGGAAATAATTCAGTTTCTCTGGTTCAAAGAACATCTTTCCTAAGCATTCCTGTGTTTCCTTGTTTCAAAACTTTAAATTAGAAAGGAAAACACCTTCTTATCTTTTTTTGCAGATTTTGTGTCTCTAGACATTTTTCAGTAGGAGGGAAGGTGTTGTAATGGTTGCTAAACCCTATACGGTGTCCTGAAGCTATGTGGATGTTACTTTGAAACATGCCGTCTACTGAAGCACGGTTGCAGATGATGAAAACCCTTTTATGGAAATAGAATCCCTGGTGATTGTGGTCCTTTTCAGCAGGATAATGTAAAATGGTTCAGGAATGGTTTGAGGAGCATGTTAATCAGGTTAGGGTCTTAACTTCAAATTCCCCACATCTGAATCCAATGGAGCATCTGTGGAGTGAGCCGGTAAAAATGAATCCAATCCATGGAAACTTCGAACTTAAAGGGTTTAAAGGCTCTACTGCCAGACAGACTACACAGCACAGTGTAGTGTAGTCCATGTCTATATGGCCAAGACTTCAACTAACAAAAACATTAAATTCAGCATTAAGGCTGATGCTCGGTTAGTTTCAGGACAATCCAAACCTTCCTGCATGTTACCAAAATTCTTAGTGAGCAAGGATAGCGTTGGCTCTTATTAACTGGATTTTGGGTTTTCATTCTCAGTAAGCCATATAATCATCAAAATTACAAGAAACAAAGTCTTAATGCTGAGGATATTTCACTCTATGTGTAATGATTCTATATAATATCTAAGTTTCACTTTCTGCGAAGACTGGCCAAAAATATATCACTTTACGCAATGTTCTAATTCTTTCAGATGTACCTGTACAGCTTATATCTTCCAACAGTGGTTCCTCCTAACTGAACAGAACCTCCCGAGGCACATTATTGTTTTGTGCAAAGTATTTTCTCCAGTAAAACCTTTATTTCTGCTACAGTAATTGTCACTGTCTGTGTCAGCTTATTTGAGTCCTTCGTTCTATTTATGGCAGTAGAGTGGGCAAATATTGTATACAGTAGTCGAGATGTGGGATGGTGAAAGATTCTTACCGAAGAACAGTGAAGCGTGACAGACAGTGAGAAGTTGCTTCAACAAGTTAGTAGCTAAAGGGTGCAGATATTTATGCAAACTTGTTATTATGAATTAGTATTTATTCAATAGACAGACAGACAGACAGACAGACAGACAGACAGACAGATAGATAGATAGATAGATAGATAGATAGATAGATAGATAGATAGATAGATAGATAGATAGATAGATAGATAGATAGATAGATAGATAGATAGATAGATAGATAGATAGATAGATAGATGACTTTTTTATTATCTATATGTCAGTAGCTCATTCTGGTTGCATTTAAAGTTATTTTGAAAGATTATCCCGTCCTGCTGGCATATTAGTTGTTATTTTTGTGTTTTATACTTATAATTTGTCAGTAAATAAAGTCCTTCATGTTTATTTATAATAGCTACGGAAGTATGCTACTGCACATACGCAGCAGGTGATTAAAACAAGGAAGCAGCTAACAGCTATTAGCATCTCCCAGCGAAACAATGAAGAATGGTCCAAGATCCAATGGAAAAACATTCAAAAAAATACATGATTCCAAGAGGGAAAAGACTGGAATGTCGCTGGGAATACAGTATGAACTTTTGTGTTCACTGAAGCAGACGCTAAACCTGATAATTGCTCCGATGTGACCGAGTTGACTCACTTGAGTAAAGGTTCTGATATGAGGCTTGTTGTACGTTGGTGTATTTGACTAATAACGGTTGGTCTTCGATCGCGCCGAGCTGCCACTTTACAGCAGGGCATTGCAGAAGGTCAGGCTCAGTCCGGCATTATTTACAAGTGATTTATTAATTAAGCAAACCAACATTATGATACTGCGGTAGATCGCGCCCGTAGTGAGGCTATATTTAGTCTCAAAAAGGACTATTAAAACACTATCAGGATGGAAACTTGGTGTATATAACCTTATTTCATCATGGTCAAACAGTTTTTGGTATTTTCTAAAGCATATAATGTTACTATATTCCTTTAAGTATGTACCTGTGACCTTAGGTTTAGATTTAGGTTCAGAGTTAGGCCATAGAAAGCAATAGAAAATGAATGGAAGTCAATGGAAGGTCCACACAGTGATGTTCATACCAATGCGTACGTGTGTGTGTGTGTGTGTGTGTGTGTGTGTGTGTGTGTGTGTGTGTGTGTGTGTGTGTGTGTGTGTGTGTGTGTGTGTGTGTGTGTGTGTGTGTGTGTGTGTGTGTGTGTGATACCCTGTCACAGGCAGGTGGGCGCTGTGCTTTTAATCCATGAATAAAAGAAAAGGTGGGCATCTCACCAGATGCATCAGATGTGAAAAAAGCCACAACTGAGAGGGGTCAGAGAAGAAAGGAGGAATGCTTTTAGGGTGGAGCACACGGTGGTCCTGACCTAAATGTCAACATAAACAACATCTAGTCATAAATAATGAAGCAAAAGAGAGATATCTATATGTTGGGTGAGAGAGAAACAGACTGACGATGCTCTCAAAGTCAAGTATGATTGCCGTCAGATTCCTGATGTTTGATTATTTGGAGTATAGATCAAGTTTTTCTTTATCACACAGAATTATGTGGGCTTTAAAGTCTGAGAATTCACTAATGGATTTATTTGTTGACACCATTACCCAGCTAGAGCCTTGCAAAAGTATTCACACTCCTTGAACTTTTATGCAATTTGTCACATTACAACCAAAAACATAACTATATTTTATTGGAATCTTAAAAAGAAAGATGAACACAAAGTGGTATACAACTGTGAAGTAGAGGAAAAGTATACATCCTTTTTCATAAATAAAAAACATAAAAGTGCGGTGTGCAAAGGTATTCAACACCCCTTCCTCTGCCCGAAACCAATTGCCTTCAGAAGTTGCTTGATGATTGCTAATGACTGAATAGTGTTGACCTGTCAGTAACCTAATCTCAGTACAAACACAGCTTCTCTGTGATTCAATTCAATTCAATTTTATTTATATAGCGCCAAATCATGAAACATGTCATCTCAAGGCACTTTACAAAGTCAAGTTCAATCATATTATACAGATTGGGTCAGATTATACGGATTGGTCAAAAATGTCCTATATAAGGAAACCAGTTGATTGCATCAAAGTCCCGACAAGCAGCATTCACTCCTGGGGAACCGTAGAGCCACAGGGAGAGTCGTCTGCATTGTACATGGCTTTGCTGCAATCCCTCATACTGAGCAAGTATGAAGCGACAGTGGGAAGAAAAACCACCCATTAACGGGAAGGAAAAACCTCCGGCAGAACCGGGCTCAGTATGAACGGTCATCTGCCTCGACCGACTGGGGTTACAGAAGACAGAGCAGAGACACAACAAGAGAGACAAAAAAGCACAGAAGCACACATTGATCCAGTAATTTGTTCTACATTAGATGGTAATAGCGGGTGAGCCGTCTTCTCTGGATGATGTCACAGTTAACAGAACGCCAGACCAGGTGTACCTACTATGAAGAAAAAGAGAGAGAGCAAAAAGTTAAAAGCTGAAATGACGACAGTCATTTCAATGTAATACAATGGCCCCAGAGGTTGGTTAAGAGAATATTGGGGAGCAAACAGCATCATTAAGTCATGGAAATCACCAGACAGGGCAGGGATAAAGTTGTGGAGAAGTATGTTAAGGGCATGGTTGTAACCAGTCCATTCTCAAAGACTGAATTGTATTTTACTGTGAACACTATGCTATATGCCTTTAATTACCATCACATTCAATTGAAATCTAAGGCTTTGTTTTTTATCCTATAGGCCATGAGGGGTAATGGAAATGTAGCTCTTAACAATGGGCTTTGCATGTGAAACACAAAAAGCAAAACAGAATGCGTATTCAGGGGGGTATGTGGTGGCCTAGTGGTTGGAGCAGCACACGTTTGAGAAGGCTTCAAGGTACCTGGTTCAAACCCCAAAGACTGCTACTATGGGTCCCTGAGCAAGACCCCTAGCCCCAGGTTGCTCCCTGGGTGCTGTGAACTGCCCACTGCCCCTTAAGGGATGGGTTAAAGCAGAAGAAGAAGAATGCATTTCTTTGGAATGTACAACTGCAATGACAAAATGAAGATTTCTTTCTTTCAGAAAGAATGACAGCCTGATCAAAACGAATTTTAGTGTTAAAAAAGCAAATGTGTCACGTCAATGTCAACTGTATTTATATAGCACATTTAATGCTGATGCCTCTGTTAGAATCAATATAGTAGTGTTCAAGTAAACCATTAAAGACAAGAAAAAAGACATCTGCTGAAAGTTCTAGGATTTTACACATGTAACAAAGAGCAGCATGGCTTAAACCCCACACTGTTATTGTCTGAGTAACAGAACATAGCTCTAACTTTACCCCAGTCCCTCCTGATATCTCCATGGCCAGAACCTGAGTCTCCTGGTGAGCTGCTGAGTCCAGGCTTTAGCACCCATCAACCTGGCAAGATCAGGCTGCAATAACTATTTGTATTTGCATCGTACACTCGGGTACCTATTTTCTTTAAAGTGTCTTTTACGTGCGATCAGCACAACTTGGCAAATTTCTTAAAGCACTTTTTCCTTCATATCCAATTTGATCCTTTTAATGGGAATCTCCAAACATCTGAAGCATGTTCCAGAACTGACAGCTTGCCAATCTCAGAAGGACCTCCTGGCAGACAGAACTGCTGCTGGAGCAGAATTAAATGATTCTCCTGGGAAGACAGGCAGTGGTGGGGGAACCACATGAGCAGAGAAAGATGAACAGCTCACAGTTGACAAAAGTAGGGCACTATTAGTGCTTATATTTTGCTGATTCTGGTGCTAAAAGCTGATGGATCAGAGCTTTTGCCCTCTGAAATTGAAGCAGAAATTAGATCTTAGAATTCAGCTATGAAACCTTTGTTTTAGAGCCCTGAGAAATAAACAAGCCCTTGACGAGGGTTTGCTCTCCATCAGTTAGATCTTATTTTAAAGTTTATTTATTTTTCAAAAATTTACATTTATTTTAATTACTGTGTAGATTAGTAATGGATACTGCTTTGTGTCAGGTTTAAGTTCCAGGTTTTTATTGATATTGGTTAATAATTATATTTTAACAATCATTTTCTTTAATATTTTTAGTTTATTATTTTTATGGTATTTAATTATAGTTGGTTTCAATGAAATCTTAATCTTTAGAAATGAGAGGTCTTCTCATGCTTCTTTGTGAAGGATGTTTCTCATTGAAAATGTAACAAATTCATCCATTTGACTGAAGACTGTATTTTGATAGATTATGAGACTGATTTGATGACAGATTATTATTATTTAGATCATTTGTCAAATTGTTTGACATGGCTTGGTCATGCTAAATTATTGTAAATATTTAGGTACGTAAATATCTCCAAGTTAAGTTGGTGTTCAACAAACTTGTCCTTGTTGGCTTCATTTTTGCAAAGCAAAAGAATATGGGTATTTGTATATTGATGCGAGACTTAAATAATTTTCAAAACTGGTAAAGATCAGGTTTTACATTAAAACCCTGGGATTGACTAAGGGTGTGCTTTATGTCATGCACTGTGGTGCCATATAGATATTTACTTTTAGTATATTGAAAAAATAAAGTAAAATGTTTAGGAAAGCTTCCAAGAGAAAGCCTTCTTCGATTGAAAAAGCTACAGTTTTTTTAAAGGCTTTTCTGCCTTCTGACGGGAAAATGAAATACTACGGCACACGCTCTTGTTTCTATCTCTGACTCACAGTTTACCCTGTCAGGTTCTTCAGAGCTCAGAATCAATTCCTCTGACATTTAGCATTTTCATCTTTTTGAGCTCATCATCTGTGACAGATTTTCTCCCTGCTTCGTTTCAGCTATAAACGCATTGAGAGACTGGTTGACCTTGTTTTCTGATGTTATAAATGCATTTCCTCCATGGCAGCAACACATCTAACAGGGGCCTCTCTTGACACTCTTGAAAGTAAATCAGGACTAACCAGCCCACCTCAGGGCAAACTGACTCCCTTTAAAGTCACAGAAAACACACCTCTTTGCCAACGTGACAGTCCAACATCCAGCACAGTCAATTATCTGTTCCAAACAACGTTTCACTGTGGGGGGGTGGAGATCAAATATGGGCTGGCTCCAATTTCTTTAAATGCGATGTGTTGATAAATGTTTAGCACATTTGTTGTTTATTCTAAAGTTTTAAAGGTCACTTCTTTGGGAAGGATGTGCTTTCATAGAGGTGTAATAAATCCGAAATATGCCAAAATGGTGAGAGGGGGACATTTACAGATGCCGGACCACCCCACCTTCTGTCCAGTAAACACCTGCTGAAAAAGCTGGTATGCTCATGACTAACACCTGGTGCATCCATGAGTAAAAGAGAAATAAATAGCTGCATGAGAAACATGCAGGAGACACAGTGGGGTTTTTTTTTTATGGAAAATGGCAGCAATTTTTCGGACATCTTTAGCAGAAAGGCTTCGGGTGTGTTTGCTGCAGAAAATTGAAGAGAAAGTAGTTTTTCTCAGTTTGACAAAAAGCTCTGTAATGGTTACAGTGTTTGTAATTAGTGGTGTAACAATACATTGATCCGCATCAATATATTGATTAAATGACTAATAATCCAATTACATTGATGCACTATTAAAAGTTCCATCCACAACGTCAGTTTTAAGATACACCTATATTTTGAAATCCAGACATGAGACCATAGTGAACAAGTGATCGATTAATATTTGAAAATTAGAGGAATGCTATCTTTATTTAAATGCCTCATAAATAAAATGGTCAAATCATATTTGTTAGTTTTTTTGTGAGTTGATATCATTGTAAATATTAGGCTTAGACGGGCAGAAGATATCACATCATATCGATCGCATCAATCAGAAATCGTAAAAGACTTTGTGAGCAAATATGGTCGTATGGTCATCCAAATAAATTGATATAACATTGTTTTGTGCTAAAGCTGCTGATTTACACCCCTCATTGTTTTGATTTCAAAAGTATTCTTACCCACTGAACATTTTCACATTTTGTCAGATTAGAACCACAAATCCTAACATCAAACATTTATTTATGTCATATACCAATGCAACGTAGTGCATAGTTGTTAAGTGGAAAGAACATTTTGATTTGATCATAAAATATGTTGCAAATAAAGTTTAGATGTTTAGTACCACTTTTCACAGAGTTACAGCAGTAAAAAAAAGCTTGAGCTTAGACTCATGGGATGGAGACCTTTCATGGACATCAGTTTTAAAGCCTTGCAACAGATTCTCAGTAGGATTTTGACTGGGCCATTCTGACACATGAACATGTTTGATCTGTATTATTCCACTGTAGCTCTGGTTGTATGTTTAGGGTTAGGTTGTTGTTCTCCATGGCATGTTTGGCAGTTTGGCTCGGCAGATTTGCAGTTGTGCCATATTTTCTGCGTTTTCAGATGGCACAGCGCTGTATTGTTCACTAATGTTCTCTGAAACTTTTGACACTTTTGTAATGCAAAATCAGTTTGTATATATATGCAAACAGGAGGGTTTCATTTTCTCATTAGATGACTTCTCATATCAGTTTGCTGCACTGTGTTTCATTCAGGGGTATTCGAGAACAAAATACACTTGAATATTATACATGTCAGAGTTTGACAAAAATGTATTATTTTCCTTCTACTTTACAATTATATTCTACTTAGTGTTAATAACTAAAATAAAATCCCAATACAATACATTTAATCTGTGGTTTTGATGTTCAAAGGGTATGAAGACTTTTGCAAGAAGCTGTATAGTAGTACTACATTGATATGGCAAATAGGCTACGTTCACACTGCAGGTTTGATGCAATTCTGATTTTATGCTGAGGGAGGTGGCCGTTCATACTACTATTAAATGTGGGGGTCATCATACTGCTGTCTGAACGGTTCCAGACCGTAAAGCGAGCGGCGTTTGCAGACGTCACACTTTGCAGAAGTAATGGTGAATGTAACTGCTTCTATAAGTGTTCAATAAAGTTTTGTTTAAAAAGACATCTAACTCATATAGAGCTTTTCCAGTCATACTGACCACCCAAAGCGCTGTACACTATAGCCACATTCACCCAACAACAAAGGCCTAGCTTCACCAGACCATAACAGTGATCTGCTGCTGGACGTTTTAAACTGCTAAAAATGACCATATGTAACCCTCTTTAGCCAACAAGACAAACAGAAAAGCATTATCATGCTTCACTGACAATGGGAGACAGATCTTTTAGCTATCAGGCTCCTCTCCTGTGGAACCAACTCCCACTTTTGGTCCATGAGGCAGACACCCCGTCTACATTCAAGACTAGGCTTAAAACGTTCATTTTTGATAAAGCTTACAGTTAGAGTGGCTTATGTTATCCTGAGCTATCTCTATAGTTATGCTGCTATAGGCTTAGGCTGCTGGAGGATATCAGGGTCTATTTTTCTCACTCTGCTGGGTTCTCCTACTGTTCTCCATTTTGCATTGTTAGTTGTTATTTCAACTTTTTTAACATGTTCTCAGTGACTGACTGCGATGCAGGTGGAGGCCCCCATCGTGTCCTGGGTTGTTGATTACCTGACGGGTAGACCACAGTATGTACGCCTACAGAACTGTGCATCTGACAGAGTGGTCAGCAACACTGGGGCCCCTCAGGGGACTGTCCTCTACCCCTTCCTCTTCACCCTTTTCACCTCAGACTTCAACTATTGCACTGAGTCCTGCCACCTTCAGAAGTTTTCTGATGACTCAGCAATAGTTGGCTGCATCGAAACGGGTGATGAGAGTGAATATAGGTCATTGGTGGGCAACTTTGTCACTTGGAGTGAGCTGAACCTTCTGCAGCTCAACGTGACAAAGACTAAGGAGCTAATAATGGATCTGAGGAGGGCAAAAACAACTGTGACCCCTGTTTCCATCCCGGGGGTGTTGACACTGTGGAGGAGTATAAGTACCTTGAAGTGTACTTTCATAATAAGCTGGACTGCAATAGAAACACCGAGGCGGTCTACAAAAAGGGCCGAAGCCTGAGGAGGCTGAGGTCTTTTAACATCTTTTTTCATAATAGGTACACCCGGTCAGGTGTTCAGTTAGCTGTGACATCATCCAGGGAGGCAGATCATCTTCCATTACCATATAACATAGAAAGAATTCTTGGATCAATGTGTGCTTCTGTGCTTTCTGTGTCTCTGCTCTGTCTTCTCTAACCCCCAGTCGTTCAAGGCAGATGACCGTTCATACTGAGCCTGGTTCTGGTTCTCCTGGAGGTTTTCCTTCCTGTTAATGGGGAGTTTTCCTCTCCACTGTCGCTTCATGCTTGCTCAGTATGAGGGATTGCTGCAAAGCCATCGACAATGCAGACGATGGCTTTGCAGGTGTCCATTGTGGCTCTACGCTATTTCAGGAGGAGTGAATGCTGCTTGTCAAGACGCGATCCAATCTGCTGGGTTTACTTAGATAAGAAACTTTTTGTCCATTCTTTCTGGATATATGATTGAATTTGACTTTGTAAAGTCCCTTAAGATGACTGGTAGGGAACTAGCGCTATATAAATAAAATCGAACTGAATGAAATTGTTGAGAGGAGTTTTCCCTATAAGGCAGATGGAGAAGAAAAACAAAATTAGCTATGCTAGTGCTTCAAGCTAACATTACAACACTGGCGTTTAAACAGTAACACGTCCTGGACAACATAAGCCAGCGCTGACTGGTTAAATAATAGCTTCACAGAAAGCTCAGTGACGGGGTTCTGTTGGTCTGAGATCCTCTTTTGAGATGCGCCTCCCAGGTGTCCAGGTGATTAGTTCCAAGGAACTATCAGGAAAATGTGCAGAAATTGTACAGGGCTGTTGCTGAATTAATTTGCAAGGATGAGAGATTTATAAAGTGCAAAATATGCTCTATGTGCATGAGATCCACGTTTGTTTTAAAATAAAACCTATTTTAGTAAAAACCTAGTAAAAACTATAAACCTTTTTGTATCTTCAGCAAATTTAAAGGCAAATAGAAGCATATTGGAAAACAGTTAAGATGAGCAGCTATAATAAAATAAAAATGTTTTTACTACTGAATAAGGGTACATATTTCTTTAAAGGATATTAACACAAGTGTAATCGTGTCTACTCTTTCACCAACCAGGGTAAGTGACACTTAAATATGTTTCTGTAAACAAGGGCTCAATTGCCCCCTACTTAAGATTTTGTCTTATTGTACTTAATCACGTATTTTGCTCTTAACAACAAAGAATCTTCAAAATATGTTCCTGTGGTACTGAAAATTATAATGTTTTTTTTCATAGTATCAGTATCAAGTTTGACATATAATATAACAGTCCTTCTTGGAAGCATAAAGAGGGAAACAGTTTTTTTCCACATATCAGTTGCCATTAAGCCACTGATAAACTAAAATCATTTTAGAAAAGCATTAGAAAGTCATTCAATGTAGTCCAGTAAGTAATGCATTAACTATGGTCATGGTAAAAAGAAAGTACACCTTTAAAATTCCTTACATGTTTTGCGTTTTTTAATGGTCTTTTGGGAGTGTACTGTGCTTAATTTAGCCTTATCTTTGTTTAATAAGCAATGGCATGGTGGAATCTGTGGTCTGTGGTTTTGTACTCATGAGGTTGGATTTCAGTAATTACAAAAAACATTGAAAAGACACTCATTGAATTTAGGCATAGTTCACATCAAGTAAATGTCATAAGGAGTTAATAATCCCTTAAGCTTACCTACAGTAAAAAACTCTCTTGCCCTCTTTATCTAGTATAAATTAATAGTAGTTGGTGTCACGTTAAGTTAATGGTTAGTCAAAGAGGGCCAAAATCACACTCCCACCATCTTAATAACACTTCAATCTCAACAACATCATATCGATTTATAGAAATGGTACTTTATGAACCTTTACTCAATGATTATATTTGACACAGAAGAAGATGATTGTATACACAGGAAATGGAGGTAAGGGGCATTGCAGATCCAAAAGTGTCTGGCACAACTTCTCCAGCTCCAGAGGTGCATGGAGATGGTCAAACATCTGGGGGAGTGGAGGCCGTCGGTCAGAAAATAAATCTGTTTCCCTAGACTTCAAGCGCTGCTGGAGTCTTCACCCATAGGAGGCATTACACCACCAGTAGTCTTCCTGTGAGAAACATGCTGGGAAGGGAAGATTTAAAGCGTTTCCAGTTTTCAGTAACATTTTTGCTTTTTGCACAGCTTTTCTTTCCTATCAAACAATTACTCTGACCAAAAAGGCTTTATATGTTCTGTTCTCTGTATGATTTTCTCTCAGGAAGGTTGGTGCAAATAATCATTGACTTCGCTGAAAATAGACACTCCCTACAAACATGTTGACAGGTTGTTTTGAATACGTTGCCATGGCAATTTTTAATTGCAATATTTAAAGGTTTATTGCCCCTCTTTGGATTATCACTTAGCGTTAGCCGCTGGGACCAACTAATATGGATTTATACTAAATTAAGATAAAAAGAGAATCATCTTCTGTTAATGCTTGGCTAAGACAAGGAAGCCTCCTGAGTATAAAGACTTGGAGCTCATCCCCAAAGGCAAATCTTCAAGATACAGGTGAAAACATGCAAAACAGGGGGAGTGGTGGTCTAGTGGTTAGAGCACAGAGCTTTGAACCCAGAGGTTCTGAGTTCCATTCCCACAAGCTGCCATTCTGGGTCCCTGAGCAAGACCCTTAACCCCCAGTTGCTCCCCAGGCGCTGCACAGTGGCAGCCCACTGCTCCCCAAGGGGATGGGTTAAGATGCAGAAGTGAATTTCTCCATTGTGAGATCAATAAAGTTCAATTATTAAAATGTAAGAAAAGGGTATACACTATAAAATGCCCTTTTTGATTAAATAATTTTTAAGCAGATGTCAGATAGCTATAGATATATCCAGAAACATTTCTTTAGTTTAATGAATATTATAGATCTGAATCAAGGGGTATGAATAACTTGGGCTTAGCTGTGATCATCTGAAGAATTAACAGAAATCAATTCAAAGGCATAAAAACATGGATAACTTTGTTTTAAAACCACAGCTTTTCTCGTATTTCCCAGAATGTGACACACTAATATCAGTTTGCACTCAGAACAATGGAGCAAACAACCAAGTGCCACATATTTCCCATTACCTAAAGATCAACTGTCAAACACAAGAAAAAGCTTTTTGCTGCATTCTTCTGTGTGACTGCAACATATTTTTTTCAAATCTGTCATAAACAATATTCCACAACCATAGAGCCTGACTGGCAGCCATCGTCCTGCAGCAAGGATTCAGGTTTGAATGATGGCCTCACTTCTCTCTTCAGACTTAATATTCATCCCTAGCGTGAAACATTTGGACCAGAAATTTTCTAATGCTCTCCAGGGCATTGCTTTTGGGAGAATCCTGCTCTCCCCGTGACAGGAATCAATCAATCAAAGCGTGGACCGGCCAGCAGAACGCAGCATGCCTGATGCATTGAACGTCAGAGCTCAGGCAGGAGCCAGCCAAGAGAAAGCGATACATCCTGTCTTTATTTCACTGTGTTCGTTTCGGCTCTGCGGCTCTATCAGAGCTGCTCGAGTGGAGGTACAAACGCACCGACTCGACAGCGTGACAGGCGCAGCTATCAGTGTCTCTCTGAGTGCTGTGGATTATCACACGCGCAGACACTGTTTGTGGAAAGCGTCCACACAGCTAGCTCAGCTCCGTCCTCGTATCAAAGGCAGATAGATAGCGGCACAGCGCCGTGGCTTAGTGTAAGCTTTGAAGGAAAAGAGAACTGAAATATTAACCTCTTAAAAGGCTCGGCCACTCACACACTTGATTGTGCCAATGTGCTTTGAAGAACTTTGACGAGATGACTTGTCAGGGCCAGTTTGTGTGCCAGTCAGACAGAAAATACAAATTGATACTCTGATCCATAGCAGCAGTTTGGAATGACTTTCTAGATTGGGAGGAGCAAGTAAACATTTCTGATGCCCTCTCCAGCTGCTGTGTGACATTCAACTCGGCTGCCTCCCTAAGACAGAATGCATTTATAGTTTCCCTCAAATTCCTTCATTTATTTGGTTCTCATTGCCACATAGTTCAGGGATTTCAGCTAAACCAATTGAGGGACCCACAAAGGTGAAGTTTAGATCTACTCATTCACAATGACTACAATTTACAACAGCGCTGTAACAAGACCTCTTTGCATAAGTTATCATGACATCAAAGCAATGTGATATTTCTCATCAAAATGCAGTCTGTCTGACAGAGACCTATGGAGCTGCCAGTTGTGATTGCCTGGTGAAGTAAACAAACAGTTAGCACACAAAGCCATGGGTGGATTTGGAAATAGCGACTAAGGCTACCAATTTAGGGGTCAGTATACCAAGGTGAACGTAGAGCAGAGATAAACATACCATCATGATAGCTTCTGCCGGTTATGATAGCAAGGGGAGGGGGGGGGGGGGTTATGGTGGCTGTAACGGACAACACCAGAAGGAGATTTGTCAGGAAGTGATGAAGAGAACAGAAACAACGCTACAACCAGGGGAATATGAACCTTCTGCCTCTGCAACCAAGGGAGATAGTTCCTGAGTCAATTGTTGTGATTTTGATTATCGTGTAGAATCAGAGGGCTATTTTGTCAGTGTTGAGCAAGTAAATTCATTTTCTTTGGTGGCTTTTTGGTTTGCATGCTTCTGAACTCTGTATTTTATGACTGCCAATCCAATGAGAACAGACTGAGAATGATTAGTTGTTTATTAGCTGTGAATAATAAGACTGAATAAAAGTTACTTTGTGTAAACTACTGGATAAGCTATCCAGTAACCAGGTGCATCTTACAGCAAAGAACAACAAGAGCAGTGCTTTTCCCCCCAATAATGCCTCTGGTTTAATTCTCTCCTTTGCCCCTTCCTACCTAATGTTCATTTTGATGTTAACAGGAGGTTACACCTGCAGGTTTGCTGCTCTGGCTTCAGAAGAGGTGTAGTTTTTGTGTATACTCAATCCAGCTTTCAACATAAGGCCATTTGCCATAAATGGGAGGGACGGACATTTTCCCCAAGCTCTTAACAAAAGTTTAGCAAGCATATAGACATATTTGTCCAACTTATAAAAAATTGTTATATTTGTTCATTCTACTTGTTCAAGTTAATTGAATTTATAATAGGTGGAAGAAAACCTTCAAAGGACCCAGATTTGAAGATGTGTGCTCTAAAGGGATAGTTTGGGATTTCTGAGGTGAGGCTTAGTAAAAAGGTCATGAGCAGGACTTCCAGTCATGCCGTGGCGCTGAATGGACGTGCGGCGGAGCCCTCTGCAAAACTTTTTCAAAAATCGAGTCAGCAACCTGTACTAACTATCATCACGGTTACCAGTTAGCTGTAGCCGATTTCCCAGATGGCACAGAAGAACGCTAAACCACCTACCAAAAAGGCTTTGATAATGTCTATGGTGAGCCCACCACAGCAGACTAGCTGGCACTAGCAGTAGCACACGCAGCGACAGTGAGACTTCTCCTTCCATTAGAGGGGATTCCGTCAGCAATGACCACGGATGCAGCTGTTGATGGTCTGGCCGTCATGGAAATAGGTAGCCCTACCCACCTCGTGGCAGCTATCAATTTAATAAGACGTGACTGTGTAAAGAGATTTGATAAACTACTAAATGCTATCCAAGGGGTGGAATTGGACATGATGATTGTTACAGCACGAGTTACGCAAGCTGAAGACAGAATTAGTACTAACGAGGACACTTGTCTACCTGCAAGCCGATAACATTGCTATGAAATCTACTGTCAATGCTCTGCAACAGAAGATAGACAAGACCCCAGATGGGACTGAAGGCTCTGATATGTGTGCATTTCTGGAGAAATGGCTGCCTGAAGTGCTTGGTGCAGAAATGTTCCCTGTCTCACTAATTATTGGGAGAACGCATAGAGTCGGATGAGCAAACGAGTCACGAGTTACTGGGTGGACCAGCTGGACTATATGGCCTGAACGGCTCCTTAGGAACTGTTTTCAATGGATTGAGAGGGAGTTCTTAGTTCAGGGTTTTATGTTGTCAGTCATTGTTTGTTATTGTTTCTATTTTTCCTTCATTTCTCTTGCTTTCCCCTAGCAGTATGCCCTTAAATGCTCACAACAACATATCTGAAATATTTTTTCTCTTTCTCTGATTACCGCTGACCTACAATTCACCTCTTGGAATGTAAGAGGGCTGAATAAACCTGTTAAACTGAATCAAGTGATGAAAAGGATTCTGCAATTAAAAGCTAAAATAATTGTCCTTCAAGAGATACATTTAATCTCTGATGATGTTAGTAGAGGGAAGAGGAGGTGGCTTGGTCAAGTTTTTTCTACTTCTTTTAGTTCACCTTCGAAGGGTGTAATTACATTAATTCACAGGTCTGTGCCATTCCAGCTTAAAGATAAAGAGGAGGATCGATATGGCAGATGTCTAATCTTACACTGTGCAATTCTATCTGTAGAACTGAATCTGGTCAATGTTTATGGGGAGAATAATTATAATGCTGTTTTTTTGGACACTTGTTTCTGTCTTTAGAGACGCTTCCTGGAGGGTACATCATTAGTGGTGACTTTAACTGTACGCTATAGATAGATTAACAGGCAAAGATACCTCGATAGATAGATTAACAGGCAAAGATACCTCTTACTCTCAAACAAGGAAAGAACTACTTTATTATATGAAGGATCTAAATTTGGTAGACATTTGGAGAATTATGCATCCTAATCGTGCTACTTTAACACTTGCCAGGCAAGAATTGACAATTATTTCGTTTCAGCGGATCTAGTGCCCTGCGACAGACTGGCGACCTGTCCAGGGTGTACCCCGCCTTGTGGGGTACACCCGCAACCCCCGCGACCCCATGAGGGATTAAGCGGTTTGGAAAATGGATGGGTGGATGGATGGATAGTCCCGAATATGACAAACAGCTGGTATCACAGTATAGTAATATCTGATCATGCTCCGGTATCATTCATGAGTTTACTCCTTTGGACAATGAATCCCTGAACTCACGTGAGTTTGAGCTCAATGCACAATTATTATCTGAGGCTATCTCCAACGTGAAAGGTGGTAAGAGCCCTGGACCTGATGAAATTCCAATTGAAATGTGTAAAATTTGCCAAGTTTAACTAATACCACCAATGCTTGACATGTACCAAGAAGCTTTTAAAGAAGGTTTTTTTCCCTCCCTCACTGAACACAGAATTAATCTTCTTACTCCTGAAGCCAGGTAAACCTGCCACTCAATGTGGCTCATGTAGGCAGATTTATTTTATTAATAATGATTTTAAAATTCTGTGTAAACTGTTTGCTAAAAAGCTGGAGCCACTATTACCCAAGATAGTCCACCCTGATCAAAACGGGTTTGTACAAGGAAAACAGGTCTTTCATAACATCAAAAGGGTATTTAATTAATCTTTTTAAAAGACTGATAACTCTGACAATGCCATCCTATACGTGGATGCAGAGAAAGCCTTTGATAGGCTATTGCTATATGTTTGCTGTTCTTGAGTGCTTTGGGATAGGAGGGAACTTTCTCAGATGGATCAAGTTAATATATTCAAACCCACAAGCAGTAATCGTAACCAATTGTCAAACTTCCTCTCCCTGTAAGCTGAATCATGGGACTAGACAGGGATGCACCCTTTCTCCTCTTTTGTTCACATTGGCCATTGAACCCTTAGCTATGGCAATTCATAAACACACTAATATACTTAGGATAAGAACTGGGAATTTGGAACATCGTATTGCCCTATATGCAGATATCATAATCCTGTTTTGTTTGGACAGACCATACCCATGTTAGTTGATTTAATTTAGTTTTTTGCCGTTTTCTCAGGGTGTAAGATAAATGATGCTAAATCTGAAATAATGTATTTGGTGGAACAGGAATTCAATTTTTCAAATTTTATTTGGAACACGAAGCGCCCAAGATTAAGACTCTCCTTGTTACACCTGCCAAATGACAGAGGAAGATTACAACTACCCAACTTATTGTGGTATTTCTGGGCAGCCCAGATCAGGGCAGCTATGTTTTATTTCATCATTGATCAGCCTCCAGCATGGGTCACAATGGAGTCGCAGTGAAAATATATATATAAACTTATACATGTACTCATCTAACAGGAAAATGCTTATTAGGTAAACGAAAATCTGGATTACTTAGGGGAAAAACATCAAATATCCCAGTTCCCAACCTTTATGCAACCGTAGTTTCGTTGACTCAGTGTTAACACTAATGTTATCTGGGAAGCTAATAGCGCTTTGCTAACGGACATTCGGCGCTAATTTAAAATACTTTTTAGATCTATTTAGTCGTAATGAGCGGACCGGACAACACAGATATTAATATCCCATTGATGTATGAAACCGTTATGGAAATAAAGTTTGTCATATCCTTTAAAACACATCAGCAAGGTTTGGTTCCCATATTGCTAGCAGAAGCTAGCCTGTTAGGTCCAAGGTTTTTTACTAAGTCAAATCTTTAAAAAAAACAGTAAAACCATTTTAAATAAACCATTTGACTTTCTATGCTTAAAAAACCTGTCTGTGTCTCTGTGTCAGTTTGGTTCATTAAACCTGAATGAAGGCTGGTTGTCTGAGCAGCGACAGCGAGCAGGCGGCTAGCTCAAAAAGGGAAAACATCCGTTGTTTGGGAAGCCAAGCTTGGCAGGGTGAGTTGTACACAGCTCCGGGGAGGGGTGCGCTTAGGTTGTGGACCCAGGAACTCTGCTCGGCTTTCCTGGTGTAGCTGCTTCCTGTGAGGGCCAGGTTGCAGTGGGCAACTTCAGATCAGCTTTCCTCTCAGCTTGGCCTGGCCGCAGGAGAGGAGAACGCTCCACACCGTCTCAACTCAGCTTTCTTGCAACATCTGAGAAAGGTTACAAGCTGACCGTCTCCAGGGCAGTCGGCTGGTAAGTTCCGATGTTGGTTTCACAGAAAACAGACTTTTTTTTAGCCTGGCCGGCACTGCAAATGTTCGTGGGTGTCCAAACCCATTCAGACCCAAGTGGCTGTCTCCACGGTGTGGGTGTCCCTCCAATGTTACTGTTGAGGAACAGCGTGTGAAGAGAGTGATGAACCTGGGCAGCAAGTCTTTATACAAAGAGCCCCATTTCATGTTGTTTCCAACTCAGTCAACACCATGCAGGACATTTGGTATTTGCTAGAGAACTCCAAGATTGGCACATTTGCCACTGGCGCCCTGTGCTCTCTACAGATGAAAGCAGGATCACACAGTGGAGAACGTTCTGCTGTCTGCATCATCCTCTAGCATGACCAGTTTGGCAGTGGGTCAGTAATGGTGTGGGGTGGCATTTCTTTGTGGTGCCACGCAGCCTTCCATGTGCTCGCCAGAGGTAGTCTGACTGCCATTAGGTACAGAGATGAGATCCCCAGACCTATTGTGAGACCATGTGCTGGTGATGTTGGTCCTGGATTCCTCCTAATGCAAGACAATGCTGGACCTCATGAGGCTGGAGTGTGTCAGCAGTTGCTGCAAGATGAAGGCATTAATGCTATGGACCCGTCTATTCCCCAGATCTGAATCCTATTGAGCACATCGTGGACATCATGTCTCGCTCCATCCACCAACGCCACGTTGCACCATACATTGTCCAGTGTTGGCGAATGCGTTAGTCCAGGTCTGGGAGGAGATCCTTCAGGAGACCATCTGCCACCTCACCAGGCGTTGTAGGGAGGTCATACAGACACGTGGAGGCCACACACACTACTGAGCCTCATTTTGACTTGTTTTAAGGACATTACATCAAAGTTGGATCTGCCTGTGGTGTGTTTTTCCACTTTCATTTTGAGTGTGGCTCCAAATTCAGACCTCCAAAATAAATAAATAATAATTTTTGCGTGATTTTGTTGACAGCACATTTAGGTATGTAAAGAACAAAGTATTTAATAAGAATATTTCATTCATTCAGATCTAGGATGTTATTTTAGTGTTCCCTTTAGTTTTTTTGAGCAAGATAGATAGATAGATAGATAGATAGATAGATAGATAGATAGATAGATAGATAGATAGATAGATAGATAGATAGATAGATAGATAGATAGATAGATAGATAGATAGATAGATAGATAGATAGATAGATAGATAGATAGATAGATAGATAGATAGATAGACAGACAGACATGTTTTCGGACCTACTGTAGCGCAGTGTGTGAACTCAGGGGACCAAAGTTTCACACTTCAGCCTAATGGCTGGCAATAATGGGCTGGTTTGCCAACTACTTATTAAAATTATAATTGAATGGTTTCTCAACCAGAGCATGACACACTTTTTTTCAGGCTTTGTGCTAAAACAAGCCTCCTTGCTGTCTTGTTTTCTGTCCCTGCTTGTGGGCAAGCAAAGCCAGCGCGGTCACTGAAATCTGTCCCACGAGCACTCATCTGCATACAGAGTTAACTGATAATTGCAGACGGGTACAACATACAACCTTTACCAAACAGAGGTATCACAGCTGAGTGGGCAGGGATCTAGGACTTTGGTTCTATACTCACAAATTACTGTATTGGCTTTTTTTTAGCTAATGAGGTATGGAAACAGAGGAAATGTTGTAGATCACCAAAAGAACAACAACACTGGTGCAATGACTTAAATGAGCCTTTTCCCATGTCACCTAAGTATCTGAAACGTATTTCTGCTTCGATTAAATTAAAGGACTTGTTCTGTTATTACACTTGACCTTCTACAACGCTCCCAGAGGGTTAGGGGAATACAGAAGCATTCTTTTAATTGGCATATAACTGCTTTAAAGTTTGCTACCGCCACGATCCGACCCCGGATAAGCGGAAGACGATGGATGGATGGATGGATGGATGGATGGATGGATGGATGGATGGATGGATGGATGGATGCTTTAAAGTTAAACAGTTTTAAGGACTTTTAATTAGTAATCCACTATCCATGTATACATACGATGTGACACAAAAGCCCATTTCCTTTAGACACTGACCTCCAGTCTAGACAAGGATTTCTATTTATTTTTGCCGTTGCACAGAGTGAGCAGGATGGAAAGGGAGGTAAAAAATACTCCAAGCACACTGTTAGAGAACTGGAGCAAAGAGCGGCCTCTTTCGGTCACTACGTTTCCATGACAACCACTGGACACCCAGCCACATGCCAACCTGAGAGTCATGCCAGAAAAAAAAAACTTTTCTGTCCTTTCATCTTTATTGTTAATATGTAGAACAGGGGTGTCAAACGGCAGTCCTCGAGGTCCAATGTCCTGCAACTTTTAGATGTGCTCCTGGTCCAAAACATCCTAATAAAATGGCCAAATAAGTTCCTCAGTATGCAGTCAAGTTCTCCAGAGTCCTGCTCATGATCTGGTGATTTAACTCAGCTGTGTTGGACCAGGGATGCACATAAAAGTTGCAGGAGCGGCCCTCGAGGACTGCTGTATGACACCCCTGATTATAGAACACCTCATGCCGACTGTTAAGTATGGTAGAGGATCTGTAGGGCTGTGGGCCTGTTTCTCTTGCAAATGCACTGGGAACCTCAAAAGAGAGCATGGCACCATTTTAAGGAAAGGTCAGGTAGGTTCTATAGGTAATTTAGGTGCAGTGAGTCCTGTCATCAACAGGACGACGACAGGATTAACTGCAGTTGGAAAATCATTAATTGTGAAAAGAGCTTTTATAAGTGCCTACTTATAGCATTCATTCCCTTATTAATATAAATCAACCTGTTTTTGTGCATCATTTCCACATCAGATCAATGTTGAGAGCACACATGGATCCTCTTTAGTTTGCCTACCAGCAGTGCATAGGTGTGGACAGCAGGGACTTGTGGCACAGCCACCTGTGCAACATCTGTGAGGAATAATATCTTTGACTTTTCTTCTGCTTTCAGTACCATCCAACCTAGGTTGCTTGCAGAGAAGATGAGGGCAGTGGAGTTGGATTCAGGACTGGTTTCCTGGATCCAGGACAATTTGACCTACAGTCCACAATATGCCCTTCTACAGAACTACGTCTCTGGGATAATCCTGAGAAGCCTGAGCCACACATGGTACAGTTATTTTACAAATAAGCACCTTCATCTTCCGAGGTGCAGGACAGAACACAGGAAGTCATTCCTGCTAGCAGCCATTTGGTTCTCCCAAAAGCAATAACATCTGGATTTGAAGCAAACTATATGCTCACTCACTTTTCTTTAGCAGAAATCAAATATATCTGAGCTCATTTTAAGTGTTGTGATAACTCATGTATATGTGATCTGTTTTTCTTTTTGTTTTTTTGTTTTTTAGTTTCTATAAAATATTACAAAAAAAATCAAACCAACTTGATATTGTGGGGTGGTCTGCGTAGAAGTTTGAGGCAAGAAAAAGGAATTTAGTCTCTTTTAAAATAAGAGAGTGGAAAAACAAAATACAGAAAAAGTAAAGCGCAGTGAATACTTTCCAGATGTATTTATGCCATTAACACATAGTGACATTATTTAGAGTTGCTCTGACTTAAGTGGACATCTCCTTCAACACTTTGCCCCCCTGCTGAAGAGGTAAACTCTTTGCTTTGTCTTATCATTTCATCCATTTTCCAGCATCATTCAAAGCCTGAATTCGATATGCATAATATATAATAACTGACGCCTGGTAAACCTCGACATCATTCACTATGCTATATTGGGGTTTATTGAACCATTTTATAGCTTTGCTAAATTATTATCATGTTATCACTCTTACACTAAAACTGACACTAACATGAGGAGCCACAGTAAGTTTCTGACCACACACACACACGCGCGCATAAACATCTGCAACCTAAAACAGCCATAAACAAAGTTAAGCTTCGGTTAATTGCTTCTATTGTAGCAAAGTGTCAGCAGCAATCCAGCAGCCACCCTAGGGAGGATAATCCCAGATACAGACACCGGGACCAACCGCTCCTGCTGAGCTTGAGCCAAACAGCCCACACACATCCAAAACCTTTAAAATAAGCAGAGCTTGTGTTTCACAAAGGTGAGCCGCCAGGGTGGAGGCATCCACGATGGTAAGAACTGCAGCCACTGCTTAAACATCCTTGTCAGAGAGTTTAGCCTCAAAGCCACAAACCAGGCAGCACATAAATCAAGATCCCCACCCTATCTACCTTCAACCTTCCTCTGGATTCAGTAGGAGCTGCTGGCATGTTGTTGTTATTGGATCCGACCATGTATCAGACGATAGAGGCCAAGACGAGGATGCAAGTATTGCTTTAATCATAGTCAGTGCAGGGACTAATTAAGAAAGCAGCTTGTGAAAGACCTAAACACTCCTCCTGCTGTCTCACTCGATAACAAATGCAATCCAATAACAAACATTGCAATAATGTGCAAAATTCCAACACCGTAACTCCCTGGGTATATATGTAGCTGCAGCAAAAAGGTAACAGTTTTTATGTTGTGTTTGATTTTTGGCATGTACCTACCTGTGATGCATTTCATTAATTTGATTCTTAACCTTCACACATATCTAATAGTAACATCAGCAAAACATAAAGGCATTAAAGACCCAAACCTCTGAAACTACTCCTAAAACGACAAAAAACTACTAACAGATGCTATTCATAAAACAAATATTCACCTTTGAGGCAGACATTAATTTCATTAAAAATACAGCTGGAAATTAGCAAAGGAGATGTATACATTTTCATAAAGTTCAGATGTTCGTCTTTTGCCAAACAGCTAATGCATTTACATTAGCTAACACATTTTAAAGGGGAAGTCCGGTCAACAAGGAAAAATCAGTGGCTCATTAGCTATAACTACAATAAATATGTTTGTGGCTATTTAATGAATTTAGCGATAATCAATAAGAAAATAAAAGCATAAATTGTCGTCGGGATCACTGTGTATGGGGGCGGCCACTACTGCCCATATTTGGGCAGTAATGGCCGCCTGACATCCCATCCTGTGACGTCTTTGTGCGGTGAGGCACTGCGCTTTACCAGCTAAATCAACAGGAGCTGTGGTACACAGCTGCGATTAACAACAATTATTTCGGATTTCCAGAGGACTTCACCATTGAAATTCGCGAGAGTTATTGTTGAAGCAACAATGCTCACGTGCATGGCAGTTGGATGTAACAATACATCGGGTAAAAGTGAAAAAACATTATTTTTTTCACTTTTCCCATTCATGATCTACCGGGTTCTTTTTTTCTTGGAATACCTACCTGAAGAGAGAGGATTTGCCATCTAATTTGTGGCCAGAGAGAAACAACGTCATATGCAGCCAACATTTCGAAGAAGAATGTTTTGAACATGACATGCAGTCACAAACTGGGAGGTGGCAGTACTTTTCTTCACCAAGATGGCTGCCCCCATAAAAGGACCTTCAAATGAAAATTACTCTTAATTAAAAAAGCTTATCATTTATTGAACAGTATGTAATAATTTTATATTTAAAGTACTTTCAGCAGTTTGAATTCTGATTTTGACCGGACTTCTCCTTTAAAGCCAACTAAGCGTCTTAAAAATTATTTTTACATCACACCATTTTTTAGCTACACCTCTTCAGTTGCTTGTTAACACAAAAAGGGACTCAGCCAATAACATGGCAGCAAAGTTTTGCATTACGGTATCAGTGTGCATGAAGAACTTCTTTAACTACAAAATGGGCTTCAGAATGGGAAAGATAGGGGATTTCAGAGACTTTCAAAGTGGCATGGCTGTTGGTGCCATGCGGGCTGGTCCGAATATTTCAGAAACCGCACATTTAATAGAGTTTTACATATAAACATCTCTAAGGCTCTAATGGTCAGAAAAAGAAAAAATATCCAGTGAGATACTGGTGTTCAAAATTAAAATTTCTTGTTGATGTCACAGGAGAACAGGCGGACCGGTTAAAGATGATTGAAAGACAAGAGTATTTCAAATAACCCCTTCTTACAGTGAAGATATGAGGAATGCCATGATTAAACATTTAACGCATTAAACTGTGAAGCAGATGGGTCATTAGAGTTGTCAAAATAATTTTTCTATTAGTTACAATGTAATTGATACTATAAAAAATATTATTCAAGTATACTCACCAATATGAATTCACCCGTTCAGATTTTATTAAATTGTTGCACTTCATAACAGGCACAATCCCTCCGTTCCCGGCAGCTTCCCATGACCATAACAACTATATGCTAGCATGTTGACTACAGTCAAAAGAAATCATTCACAACCCTCTTGAGCTGAGAAGACAATCGCAACAGCATTGTTTGGAGAAACTTTCCCTATCAAAATTATGTTACTAGCTAACACTACTACTACAGCATTGATGTTTAAGCAGAGTGACCAAAGATCCTGTTTTTTAAAAAACATCAACAGACTATTTACAATAATGAAAAACACAAAGTAAGATCATCTCTACAGCAAAATATGCATAAGGAGACAAGGATGAAGAAGAAAAAATGTAGGATGAAGAAGAAAACTGGAGTATGATTAAACGTGTCTTTGTGAGGCTGCTGCTTTTTGTTTTTATTATTATATAGAAAAGAATAGAATATTTGTTTTCGCAGAATGTTATTTCAGATTTTTGTTTATTTGTCCAGTATGCCTTAAAAAGTGAGCTATTATTGTTCAAGGTTATTTTCTGATCCAGAAGAGTAATTATTTATATCATTATTTAATTCCAGAGATATTAATATCACTTTTGTACTTGTTGACTTATGAAAGCCTATCTGAAGTTTGTAAAGTAACTATTCTTTCTAACCACACAGAGAGGGCATACTTTAAAGGGACAGTGTGTAACAAATTTGGCTTTTAATTGCCAAAAATCAAGTATTGCTTTTACAAATACATATTCTGGCAAAGTCTAATAATGTCACATCAAAAATGAAAGCTTCTTCATAACTTAGAATTAGTAGTTTATAAATACATTGGTACCAGTGTACCCACTGGGAGGCGCCATGTTGCATCGCCTTTTCTGTTTTCAGTAGTCCCCAGTCAAGATGCACTTCTCAGATGCACAGTTCCAAACTATGCAATGCTCTGTTCTACTGCAGTACGAATTAACGCAGGAAAATGTTAATCAGCTGACAGAGGTTATGATGTAGCAAGACAGAAGCTCTATACCAGAATCCCTCTCCGTCATAATTTCTTCCAAAGCCTCCTGAATGGTAAATTTCCTCTTCTGTGCCATCACGACAGCAGAAGGAATGAGCAAAAACAACAAGCCACCATCGTCTGCTGCATGTGAAAGCAACACGTGAGCAAAGCAGCTGTGGCTGTGAGTTGTACAGTCTCCAGTATGCACGGTAATTACATCACAACAAAGCTGAAGACGTGCTATACCTTGTTGGAAAGGCCAGAGTCTCTAGTTTCCAGCGATACCAGCCATGGGGGGATGGGACGGAACATGTTCGCGCGGTGAAGCTTTGTTTTAGAAACGTTAGAACCTCTTTTTTAGTAGGATTTTAAAAAAAAGGACTATTTGTTACCTTAAAGCTGGACAAGGGCAAATACCGGTACCAGTATAAGCGACCTTAAGGGGTTAAATGATATATCTCTCCAAACCGGGCTGTACTTTCCCCTAATTATTGAGTTTTTCCCTAATTATCTTTTGCTCTGAACCAGAAATAACCCTGTACCTTCAAAGAATATGGCAATATTGAATAAAGAAGAGAGTTTAGATTTTTTCTTAGTACTGGTACTGAGTTTGAAATTTTAGTATCTAGACAACCCTTGTACCAACTGAGCATCAATTAAACACTACATCCTATCTGATTATTGTTGCTGAACATGTCAATTTATTTTACAATCACTCATGGCTACTTTAAGCTGGATGATTCCCATGTCACAAAGCTTAAATGATTTCAGACTAGTATCTTGGACTTGTAAGTGAGTTCAATGTCCTCCAGTAGCTTTCACAGTCTCAATCCAGTGGAACACATTGAGGTTGTTGTGGTACGATACATTCACTTCATAGATGCGCAGCTGTCAATATGCAATGATGCAGCACTTAGCACGCATCGATACGTTGTACTTGCAGGCCTTCTCAAAAACTCGCCTATGTAACTTGAGAGGGTCGGATCTGTCACTGAATGGGTCATGTGACCAAAAGCGCCGCCTTATGGCGGTCTGAACTCCCCTTCAGCACGAGAGCTAACCTTATATGTTTCTACCTTTCTCATCCTCAAGTCAATGTTTGCCACGGCCGCTGGAAGAAAAAAGAGGAAAACTAGGTCAGAGGAGAAAGAGAAAGTGAGATAGGGATGAAAATGTTTGGTTGTAAATATATAAATATATATTAGGGATGCAGGTTATTTATTAATGAGTTAATCTATAGTTGTTTATCTTATCAATCAACTAACGATTAATTGATAATTGGCCATTTTCTTAAAAACCTGAGTTTTCTATCCTTCCTCTTCCTCTTCCTCTCATAAACTTGTAGGCAGTTTGCATCTTGCGCCTCTCAGCCATATTCACAGAATACGGTGAGAGCAACGGAGCTTCAATGAACGGCTAATCATTAAGCTAACCGGATACATAAACACTAGAAGTGCGCATGTGCAGCCAGCAAGTGGAAACTAACAAGGAACGAGTACGCACACTGGCGTTACGTGAGTGCATCAGAATGATCGTGTGGGGGACCACCAATAGATAAGGTGATACCGCAGGAACCTGAGAGACTCAGGGGAGTGAGGGCAGTACCAAAACTCTGACAAATCCCTTCCTTTGGGTGTGAATGGCAGTGATAAGTCAGAGTTTTTAAAAGCCTGAAGCTCCCACAGAGATCGATTTTTTTAACCTAATTTTTCTGAATACATAATATATTGCCTACTTTCAGGATGGATGAACCAATTGTCCCAGTACAACAGAAAGGGTTTCTGAAGAGGATTATCAACTATAACTTTAAAATGTCATTATCAGTCATGTTTCCATCCAGTTGTCATGTACATTTTTAAGAAACTTTTAAAATGTCATAAAAAAAGAAAATACAAATTTGGCCTGTTTTCATCTATTTGTTTTGCGCCAATTAACCAGGTAAGGCAAAATAATATTTTATCAAATGTTGACGTTATGCATGGCTGTAATAAACAGGAAGTAGAGGTTAGAAACTGGTATGAACCACACATCTAAAAAAAGGAAAGGCTTACAGGAATATGTTACTATTGGGCAAGTTGTTTAATTGTTCTGTCATACCAACTAGTATTGACGATTTTACATGCAGTCGGGAGACGTAGAGAAAGATGCTATTCTATGTGTGTTACACAGCCAACAGTGGAAACTGCTGATCAGTTATGTGAGGTAAATGTTCACTTAGACAGAATTTATTCAGCAAATGTGTTTCCATCTCTTGTTTTATGTAATAACTCTTTTTATGAGAAGCCAAAAACTCCATCATGAGACCATGAAATCGTTTAGTCTACCTCGTGGTAATATACACTGTGGATGTAGCTTAGCTTTATTGGTGCCTTCAGAGTAGACATTACCCAAACTTTGTTGCATTTATGAACATAATAGGTGCCGGACAATAAACTGTGTGCTGTTAAGAAGTAGGATAATTTCTCACCTTTTTAGCTCTGAAGATTTGGCATTTTTCATTTTTCAAATGGTTTGAAGGTTTGAATTGATCAACCCACTGGACAGTTTT
Organism: Fundulus heteroclitus; assembly: GCF_011125445.2. Taxonomy (NCBI): domain Eukaryota; kingdom Metazoa; phylum Chordata; class Actinopteri; order Cyprinodontiformes; family Fundulidae; genus Fundulus; species Fundulus heteroclitus. The sequence goes on along the minus strand of NC_046368.1, from coordinate 31,258,376 downwards.
CACTCCCTTTATCCATCTTTAAAGGACTAAGCCACAGAGAGCATCTTTCTTTAAATATCGATTTGTTTATCAAACGTTCAGGAGATTAATTAAGTGCAAAATAAAACAAATTTTTTAATTTGGATGTCTTGGGTTTTGGCAGGTCACCCTGTTCTAGAGCCCCTTCAGGTACATCCTTAATGTCTTCTGCTCCCAAAATCTTCAACAACAACAAAAAAAAGCAAGGCCTGTGCTCGTAAAACATGCAGACCATTTTAAGTTATTAGGCAGAAACATGACTAACACCAGCAACAATGTTTTCCATGCCACTTTGTGCCTGATCAAAAGACACATTATACATTTTTCATTCAGAGATCTGAATAGCCATGCTAATGTGCAGCTTATATTCCTGAGAGTTATGTGAGCAGTGAAAAGGTTAAACCCTCCTAAGCCTGCCTGTCCTTCTCAGCTGATGTGGGACCACAAGTCTGCTGATTAAAAAGGAGTCGCCTACAACCTTCTGTTGGTTTCTGTGACAACACTCACCTTATCCACTGATAATCCCTTTTGGCATTTCTTTACCCAATAAAACACAATGCGGAAAGTTATCTCCAAAACTCTTCCTTTTACTTGTTCCCTATCAGAAAAGAATATTACTAGTGATTTATTTATCTTTTTACCTTTGTTTGTTTTTTATAAGCTCTATACAGTTTCTTTACAATGTTTTCTGAACCCTTGTCACATCCGATGGGATTTTGTACATTAGCCTTCCTCGACTCTGTTGCTAATGGTGACCAAATGCTTTTGAACAATGACACCATAGCACATTGAAATGAAGTTGAATATGTAAACATTGAAGGCAATAAACTTTAAAATTGCATTATTGCAAAACTTAGGGCATACATTCACAAAACTGTTACATATACATAATAAGAAGCTAACTTATAGAGCTGCAGAAAACATTTATTGTTATCTCCACACCTCTGTCTGTAAAATAAATGTTGCATAGAGCAGCTTGGTCTGCAACAAATATGAGCAAATTACATAAGTACTATCCATTGAGGCTCTCTATGCCAGTAATAAATTTGATGAGGCTTATTGGTTAATGCAGCTGAAAAAGTCATGTGACAGCATTAAAGGGTAACTCACCCTCAAATTGACTTAATTGCCAATAAACTGTGTACATGGATGTATAATAGTGCTGTCTACATGCCCTAGTCTTTATTTTGACAAATTACTGCACCTTTGTTGAAATCCAGCTTTTGTGTCTAAAACCAACTGTGTGGTGCCCTTCTCATGTTTAATGAGTGTACTACATTTGAATTTTTAATCAGTACTGGTATTGGCTCAAGAGATATTGTGACTTCACCCAGATAAACTGACTGCAGTAACTCTGCTGTTGTGGAGCGTAAAAGCGGCTCTGTCTCTGCCTTGGTAGCGAATGGGAGTTAGAATAGTGAGCTTTGAGATCCTTCTGTTGATTTTCAGGTTATTGGCTTAGCATCCCATTATTTATTTATTTAACTTGTTCTAGTAGGCCCTCACCCCAGCACATTCCTATGCTCGCTGGGCACTGCCTCCTTTAAACAAAATGTTCAAATATTAGATGTGGGCAGAATGAGGCTCTGCTATGGGGATGAGTTACACTTTAACATGTTCTGGTAAACTCATTAAGTAACTATACCTTTGTTAATTTCTTTGCCTAAACAGCAAATATAGCAAGATACAACTTTCTTGGTAAAAACACATTATTGATATGGAAAAAGGTATTTTTTTATGGAAAAATACATTTAATTTTGGTGACAATGTTCACTATCTGCTGCATATATTTGTAAAGAATCCACATTGTACAATACATATGGCATCTCAAAACCTTTTTCCAGATGTCCAGAAAAATTGGCTGAAATAGCTGGATATCACATCACAAATACAGCAGCATCACATGCATATTAAGGCAATTCTGGAGCATAATTTACTTGGAGCCACATTGGGTCTCACACCACTGAAACATGACAGAGACAAGCTTGTGGGACATGGATATAAGGTTGTAGTTTTGGTTGAAATCACCATTTATTCATGGTAAGAAATAGTATATGTGCATATAAATGAACCTGTTGATGTAAGCCTTCAAAGCTCACTTCTGTAAAATTACAGTCTGATAATATGTTTAAAGGAGAAATGTCTATTTGCAAGTTTACGAATCTTAGCTAAATGTGTCTAAAAGGTTCTGGCTTCTTCCATTAACAGTTTTCACACAGTTTTCTGTATCTCAGACCTTTTCATTGACACTACGAGGACACTGGATACCGCAGGAGGATAGGTTCAACAAACCCTTGTAATCTAATCATAAAGTTTTGTAACCATAAAGGCGTCCACTGTGACCTTGTGAGACAGACAGCTTTGAAAAGAGTCTGCTGAGGCCAATTTATTCTGCAAGTTGTTCACTGGCTGGCTAGAAACGACTGCATATAGTTTTTCTGAGCTCACAATATATTTCTTGGCCCTTTTTTGTATAAAACCTAACAACAAAACAGAGAATACAGTGGCTTGCAAAGGTACCTTGAACGTTTCCACATATGGTCAAATTACAACCACAAACAAATACATTTTATTGCAATTTTATGTGACAGACCAACACAAGGTGCTTTACAATTGTGAAGTATATGATTTGTTTTTGTTTTTTACAAAGAAAAACTGAAAAGGGCAAAAGTATTAAGCCGCCCTAAGACAATACTTTATGGAACCACCTTTTGCTGCATATACAGCTGCAAGTCTTTTAGGGTGTGTCTCTACCAGCTTTGCACGTCTAGTGACTGAAATGTTTGCCCATTCCGCTTTCCAAAACAGCTCAAGCTCAGTCATATTACATAGAGAACATTTGTGAACAGCAGTGTTCAGATCTTGCCATTGATTCTTGATGGGTTTAGGTCTGGTCTTTGACTGGGCCACTCCAACACGTTTTGTTTTAAACCAGTCCATATTAGCCCTAGCTTTAGGTTTAAAGTCGTTGTCCTGCGGGAAAGTGAACCTCCACCCCAGTCTCAAGTCTTTTGAAAACTCCAACATGTTTTCTTCCAAGATTTCCATCCATTTGGCTCCATCCATCTTCTTCAATGCTGACCATGTTCGCTGTCGCTACTGAATAGATGCATCCCCAAAGCATGATGCTGCCACCACCATATTTGACAGTAGGGATAGTGTTTTCAGAGTGACGTGGTCTCGTCTGACCAAAGCACCTTCTTCCACTTGTTTGCTGTGTCCCCAACAAGGCTTCTGGCAAACCGCAAACAGGAGTTCTTATGGGTTTTTTTTAACAATGGATTTCTTCTTGCCACTCTTCTATAAAGACTACAGTTGTGCAATGCACGTCTAATAGTTCCCCCACCTGAGCTGTGGATCTCTGCAGTTCATCCATTGTCACCATGGGCCTCTTTGGCTGCATCTCATTGTCCAGCACGTTTTTATTATTGAGAGTATTTCTGTATATAATAGAAAAATTCCTATGCACTCTTTTCTTTGTACATTCCTCCATTTTTTTATTCATGATTATTCTATATTCAAAAAATTATGTTACTAGAGCCGCACCTTTAACCCGTCAGGCCTGTGAAACTTATTCATTTCCCCTTATGGGGATGATAAAGTTTATCTTTTTTTATGTAGTAATAATTGTATGATTGTAAAATAAGTTTATGTGCTCGTTTCCTCCAATGTTTAGTTGGTGGATCAGTAAATAAGCTCTCTCTGTCTCCACTATTTGCCCTGCTTAGGACACTGAGGCTTGCTAATAGTCCCCCCACTACTTCTTTTTTAACTTAAGAAGCTCTCTTAAGGCCTAAGATGCTTTGTGAATAACTTTTGTTTTACAGACGTAAAATTCTAAGAAAAATCTTAGGATTCAATAAATTCTAAAATGACGTCACTGAGAGCTACTTTTATTTTTTTTTCTTTGTTTGTCTTTGCATTCTTTGGGAATATGGCCACAGGTCTTTTAGGTCCACGACTAAAAGTTGACCTGTACTGTTCTCCCGAGCTGTGGTTCTCTGCAGCCTCTCCACAGTTAACATGAGCCAATAGGCTGCTTCTATGATTGATGGTGTCATTGTCCAGCCAGCAGATTTATTTGGTTGGCGTTATCTTGGTAGGTTTGCATGCTGTGCCATCCTCTTTCCATTGTATGATGACAGAATTATAAATCTGTAAGATGATCAAAGCTTGGGAAATTGTTTCGTAACCTACAGTAACCCTACTTTAAAATCCTCAATTACACATAACTGACTTCTGAAGGCTATTGTTTGTGCCAGATTTTATTTAGGAGGATTCAGATAATGGGAGCTAAAAACAAATGTGCACCTTTATTTGTAAACATTTTTTTAAAACATCTGATTTTCTTTGACTTCACAATTCTAAGCTATGATGTGTTTTTTCTTTCACATAGAATGTCACAACACACATTGGAGTCTGTGGATGTGACTGCACTGTATACATACTTAATTTGAGTAGTTTTAACACAGTATAAGCCGTGCCAGATTGCAATTTTGTGTTTCATATTCTGTGTTGTTCTTTTGTTCCTCCCCTAAACCTGCCTTCATGTTTCTTTTACAACTCAGTCTCTTTGCCTCATTCTGTGTCTCTCTCTGATGCTTACTTGGCACAATAGTCTCAAAAGTCTGGAGCCTAAGGATCTGGTTGTGTAATAAGGCTTGGGTTAGTCGAGCAGAAGAAATAATCTTCCCTGTCTTCCCCTCAGTTCTATTTTTCTCTCAGCTCACTTGGAAAAAAAATGGGGGAGAAGATACAAGACGAGCAGGGAGGATGAAGAAGACTGCAGGAGGGAAGCTGAAGAGCAAGGATCGGTGGTGATGAGATGAGAGGAGAATGGCGGATTATGAGCAGGGTGAGTTTTAAAACGCAAGTTGTTGTTTTTTTAAACTAGTTTGTTGGATCGTAGAACAAAACCGAAGGCAGCATTGGACGATAACATTGCTACATGATGCTCTCTGGATTGAAACCTCAGTTGGTTTTGCTTCCTAGTTCGAGCTTTTGATTCTCCGCTCACCCGTCAAGCTGTCTTTTCTATGAGATTATCCCTCTAACCCCGAGAAATCAGAGCATGCAACTATCCAGCTTCACTTCATGCCTGGACATACTCCCGACAACAGCATGCACATATAACACACAAACACGCACATTCCCAATCCTGGTCGATGACATTAGGTCTCTGCAGGAGGAGCTCATTAGGCCCAGATGCCGGCGGTGAGATGAAACCAGTGATGCAGAGCAAGACGCAAGGACCACGTGGAGATCGAACCATTGTGCATGAACACTGAAGTGGCGTGGATTAACAAGAAGACCGACACCTGCTGAGAAAATATTGATGATTTCCAGTGGTGGTTAGGGCACTGCGGCAGTCAGCATTGCAGGAAAACAGAGTACCCATAGTAAACATATACTAACAAATAAAAAGTAATCATCACATCTGTTCTCTTGTAAAATGTGTCTGCCTTTTGATCGTGCAGCCCCCCTGTTCCTTTTTAAGTTTATTTGGGGGATATTTTTAGTTTAGGCCTAATTAAAAATTGCATGTTTGAATGAGGGGTGCCAGCCATGTGAGTGTGTTTGTTCATTTTTAAACTTTTGGCTTCCATGTGATTTCATGCTTGTCTCTGTGCCTGTGGTTAATCAGCACTTTTTGTGTCACTCTTCATTTAATCAGATTAATTCATAATAGCTGTCAATCAAGGTCACATTCCTGGCACCTTAGATCTGCAGGCACAAAAGTCACATGATGCAAAAGGAAGGACCCAACGAAAACCGTGACAAGACATGAGAGACTGATGGCAGCAAATCAAAAATTTGGTCATTTATTCACAAAATAAGAATTTCGCAAGGCTTTTGCTGGAGGAAAAATCTAAAAGAGATAAAGGAATTTGGACTGCACCAAACGGTCTTTAAATATCCAGCAGCAGGCAAGTGAGTGTAGACTAACACTAGCCAGTGGGGCGTGACGCTTGGACTGCTTTGTATTGCTTTCCTTGCCTGATCAGAAACTTTGGCTCTGAGGATGTGTTGGCAACAGTGGGGGTGAGATATGAGGGGCCGTAAGGGACATTATTCTGAATTTGCTCTCTCACACACCACTGAAACGCTGCAAGCTCTTATACACGCTATTGAAAAGCTGTTATATACACTACTGAAATGCTCTCATACACAACTGAAATGCTACAAGCCCTAACACACACTACTGAAACCCTCACACACACTAGCGAAACACACGTATACATGCTACTGAAACACTCTCACACACACACTACTGAAACCGTCTTATACACACTACTGAAATGCTCTTATACATACTACTGAAATATTTTATTTCAGTTGAAACGGAAGCTGTTTCAGTGGAAACAGAAGGACATGTAGCAAAAAAGTTAGCATTTTACTTATGTTGTGATGAACTTATGGTGGCACAGCAGGAGGAAGCTAAAAAAAAAGGCAGTGAAATAAACGTTTCTGAATGAGGACACGGTAATGTCACCTTGACATAAGAATTAATGACCACCAGGAATCAGCTTGATGAACAAGAACAGATTGTTTATCTTCCAAATGCTCCAGCCGAACTAGCTTAAGCCGGGCGTACACTGTACGAGTTTATGCCCTTTTCGGGCTGATTCTTCAGTTGTGCGAGAATTTTTTGGATTGAGCCAAGTTTCAGCTTGATCGTGCGTCCTGCGTCGTGTAGTATACAGGGAGTAACGAGGGGCGATTAGCCTCTCACAACCACCTCACGATCAGGAATCAGACGGTCGGTTAAAAATCAAACATGTTTGAAATTCATTCGGCCCTCGTGAGTGATCATGAGCACATCCTGCATTTGAAGCGGAGTTACAAGCCGATTTCCCTCAACCTCGCGCACTGCGAACATATATCATGAGCTTTATATAGTGAACTTTTAAACCCTGCGGTTTTGTCGTACAGTTCGAGCTGTATATGAGTACCACGATTGAAAATATCGTACAGTGTATGCCCGGCTTTACAAAAACACAATCCCTCATCCCAAGCCTTATGGTGCATTCAAAGTCCAACAAGTGTGGGAAATTACAATCACCATTCATTACAGACACAGATGAATCCAGGAAGTCTTGCATTGTCTGCTGGTTGAATGGCAATTGTTCACACATTTGCGTTCTGATAGCCTCTGCAGAGGCTAGTACATTATTCAATAAACATCCGCCAAGTTGCTGAGCTGCCATTAGTTTATCGCTAGATATGTAAAGCGCAAGTTCTACTGAGACAATTACCAGTTTTTCTTCTTCTTTCCTTTATTGGCGAATTGCACCTACTAGATTTTTTTTTTAATTTAGCGTTAGTTAAAAATAAAAATAATGATTTATTAATAATAATTTTCTATCTATCCTCATCTGTTCCTAATATTTTATCGTAATATAATAACTTTAAGGTACATATCGTCACCTACTCTACAAGTGTGTAGCTCTATATGTTCCATCTACTATATCCTATTTTTAAAATAGTATCATGTAAAGAACAAAAATGATGCTTTATTATTAATCCTGATATCCGCCAGCAAAGATAAAATTAGACTTTTTCTGATGCTGTAAGAGACCGCAGGCATCAGGGGACTGCCCCTTACAGCAGGGATCCACTGCTATGAATCCAGGCTCTCCCCCTTTGACTGTATCTTTCCCGTGGACCGTGAACGCGTCTATGCTGGGGAGACAAAGCCACCATGGGGCTGCATGGGGTTCAAAGACCCACAAACATATGCAGAGTCGACCAAGCTAATTACAGCCTTCCTTCTTCAAAATCGGAAACCTAAGCAGCCAACCGCCACAGAACAAGACTGTGTGTATAATCTTTTTCAGCTTTTGCAGGATAGCTGAGCCGAAACTGCCTAAATATTCTGTGGCCTCCACAGCGCCACACACAGCCAGCAGAAGTTATCAGTGTTAAGCAGGGAAAGTCAAATGTTTTACTTTTACTGTTTTGCTTAAGGGTTGACTGAGATAAAAAGCTTACAGGCTAAGCTCCTGCTAGTAATTTTGAAACAATGCTATGCTGATATGTTTTGGGTGTGTTTTACGGTTATAACAAACTTTTTGTTATAACCGATGGGCAATTAATGTTTGTGTTTTCCGGTCTGCTCATTCCAACAAAATGTAGCTTAAATGTCTTGTTAAGTGAGCGCCAAATTGCCACTTAGCCGCCATTAGCCTCTCCTGGCCAAACTTACTAATAACATTAGTAAACGTAACTACGGTTTGCTTTGTTTTCGTTTAGCTCCGCCATCGTTTGATAGTGCTACGAGCGTTAATACAGCATTAATAGGGGACATTAATGTAGATTTAATGGTGGATTTGTGTAACTTAAAGGAGCTATAAGTAATACTGACACCTTGTTGCTTAAATCAATACAACAGCTTGCCAATCACACTAATCTAATATGCTGTTTTGAAACGGTGTGTTGCTGTTGAAAATTTTTACTTGCTCAGGACAGGTATATGATGTTTTCTGTTCTATTTCTGGTATGCTTCTCTTACTGGCTTCCATGTTTGCAGGCTGCTGCTTTTCTACCAAGATAAAATACCAATTTCTGCACTCTGTGTTGGGAACTCTTAAATGATTGGCTCAGGAACCAAGAAGTAAACATGGGCTAGACTAAACCAAAGTAGCTAAACCAAAGTAGTTCTGGGCTGCACCTCTAGGTTTGAAAGAAAAACGTGACTAAAACATTGTTGATGGAGAGGAAAAATTGTTTATAGGTAATGTTACTTCCATCCCAGGTGACAAATGAGAATGATTTAAGTTGATTTTACAGTACATATCTTCTCCTTAAGATCATCAAGCCAATGTAAACACAGCCCGAAAGTGCTCAGTCTTAATTATTTCCAGGAGAAATAATTACATTGATAAAAATCAAGTGTCCGGAATGTTATTGATTTTTATTAAGCAAATTGTTCTTTAAAATGTTATTTCCTCAATTAATGTTTTGTCTACTTCAGGATTTGCATTGTGAATGGGTTGAACACATACAAAATATTGTTCTAAACTAGTTAAGCTAATTTAACCTCGTTCCATATTCTTTAAGGGGAACTTTGGTTCTCTTAGATCGGCATTGAAGCCAAGATTCACTGAATCATTCTTACAGTGACGGTTTTCAACTATCTTTATTTGTCTTTTTGATTAGTAGTTTAGTTTAGTTTAGTAATATAGTTTTAACAGCCTATTAGAGAGGATTTATTGATTGAAATATAGTGTTAACTCGGATAAACAACATTATATAATGGTATTCCTTGGATGTGAATTTATTTCTGTTAATAAATTCTTACATTTGAAGAGAAGTTGTTACTTATTTATTCCATATGTGTGCAGAGTTTGCTGTTAGAAGAACGTCAGTGCTTGAATCATCCTTTGAACTATGGTCCTAATATCAGCTGTTTGGGCTGATATTAACCAGATAATACATAAAAGGCCGGTAATAATTTATTAAACATTAAATAACTGAAAAGCATGCGGAATGGCAAATCTGTCTGTTCCTGATATTCTTTTACACTCCATTTTCCTCTTGTTTCCTCTATAAATTCAGTTTTTACTGAGACAACTTCCATTTCTAATGAAACACCATGTATGTCAACAGAAATAAATTGAAAACATTTCAGTAGTATGTGTGAGAGAACATTACAGCTCTGTTCCTAAAGGTGCTCTACTCAGCACAATGATGGCCTACAAAATCCTGAATGGAAGGAATCTGAAGACATAACATAACTCCCATCTACAGCAAAGAGTTCAGTTGTTCATGGAGAACAATCTAGAAGGGGTATTTTCAGAAACTGTCAGTCTTTTAAAGATCATCATCACGAGGTGCTTCTCAACCTTGAAAAGGGTAAAAACCTTTCTCAGAAACACCGTGAGCCAGGAGAGCCTGAATGCATAGGCCATGCTCTCCATGGAAAACAGACTTGTTGGTGAAAAGACAGAGTTCAATGAGAAAATCACTGAAACACTGCAGACACGAAGGAGAGAATAGCAAAATGTATGTTCAAGTAGAGTTTTGTGTTGTAATCTCTGATGTTTAGTGCCCCCACCCCCACCACAGAATGTTTTTTTATCATCAGCCACCATTGCTGTTTTCTAAGCTTAAGCTTGGAAACAATTCTGCATCATCAAGGAACGAAAGGCACCTTCTCATAATATTACAGCTTGAGCTTGTTTAAGAGCCCAGTTTTACACAGGCTGGTTCACATGGGATATTTTTTTCAATGAGGGAATTACTGCAAGGCACAGAAGAAAAGCTATGACTGATGGCTGTGTGACAGCTCACTCACAGGGTTTTAAAATTATAGCTAAGAGAACAGAATGATGACATTTCATGAAATTGGAACGTATATGCATTTTAGGCCAATACACCTTTAAATTATTGGTTCAGAAAATCCAATCGAATGTTTCACGTTTTCTTATAGTAATGATATAATTGCATGAACAAAACTTGACAGTGTCTATTTAGGAAAACTTAAGCTAAAATACAGAATGAATACGAGAAAGTCTAAACGATAATAACCTTTATTCAACAGCTTGCACCTTTTGACAGCAGGTCCTAATCGTCATCTGTATGACTGTGTCAACTTCTCACATCATTGTGGAGAAATTTTGGTGCAGCTTTCTTTAAAAATGTCGCTTGATTTCATTTAGGGTTTATAGTGATACTCTTATGAAAATTTAAACAATGAAAGCATGATTTGTTAATTTAGCCTCCTTTACCACATTAAGGGCAAATACCACAGTACAACACATTCATGAACCAATTTGGATCAAGCTTTACATGCTAAAAACATGTCTTCATGTTTGACTAATTTAGCTGTTTGGCCACAATGACAAAAGAGGATGTCTGGAGGTGAGGCTTTCAACCCAAACAACAATATAGCAACTGTCAAACATGATGCTGGTAGCGTCATGTTTTGGATATGCTGCCTGTGGCACTGGTGCATAGTCACAAGGTGGCTGGAATAATGAAGAAAGGGGACTACATCCAAATTCTTCAACCTCCAATCAGTGTTAACATTGTTAAGCTTGGTCATGTTTGACGTTTCAACAAGACACTCATTCTCTATACAAATCATAACTGATATGAGAGGCTTAACATCAAGCCTCTGGAAATGCCTTCTAAAAGCCCACACTCAAACTCTATTGACTATTTGGGGACAATGCTTAAAAGCCACGCCAAAACTACAAAACACGCCAGTTTAAATGAACGCCAGAAACATTGATTCCAACATGCAATTTAACCTTTTTGATTATGAATAGTATTGATAATTGCAATTGGATATTATAATTGATATTTTTTTTTTAATCAAAGGAAACAAGAATGAAAATGTTATTAATGGCTACCAGCCTTTAATGATTCTAACTAGCAATTGGATTTATTACCCAACAGTTATTGAACTTATTTACCATGAAAGATGGATGTCTAGTCAGCTATAAAACTGAAGTAGACTTGCCACCAGTAAATGTTAATAACCTTTAAGTATAATTTCACTTGGAATCATTAATCATTAACCACAAGCAAAGGAAAATAATGTGTCTTATATATTTGTATTGTTACTCCAAAAGGGATGATTCGTACTCTTTACAGACAATTTGATCACAGATATAAAGATCACAGACAACCACAGTTAAACCATTTAAGATTTAATTAACCAATTATTCCCTCTTCCAGCTATTTTTCTGTTTAATACTATCTACTAGATCAGAACAACATAAAAGAGAAAAATAAAAAACAAAGTAAAACAGCACAATGATGAAACTTGGAAGCTTTACTTAATTAAGCATTAAATAGTCACCGTTAAAAACAGTAGCAAATGATGTAAATATTGAAATGGATCTAAAATGATGCAATGGTTTCTTTAAGCAAGGCCTGCTACTTGTTGATAGGTTACAATGAGCTAGCTTTAGCTGCTAAGCTACCTGATCCAAATGGCTACACCTTAATGCCTAGGCTAACCACAGCTACAGTTTAGACTCCACAAGCACGTAGTTTCACCGAGGGGCGGCTAAACTCGACACAAAGGCCACTAGCTGACCCAATGAACATTTCAAAAAGAAGAAGAACAATAAAGTTCAAAATAAAACTGCCACTGATGGCACAGCCCGACCAGTTTAATAATGAGAAATGCATAATAATAGTCAACCGTCGGTGGCTCTCACAGTATTAAAATAAAAGAAAACACAGTAAGCAGCTTATCACCTGAATTCAGTCACAGCATGTAAAACATTCAAAGATAGTTCAACAACTCCTTCTGGAGTAAAAACATCAGCATTAAACCTTTTTCTAAAAAAATTCTGCCCAGGCAAAGATAGATTTCTATATATACTCTATATTTCTATCTCTTCCTTCACCGGTCCAGTGATTGGAGAGATGCGTCGCCCCGACCTGTGCGGGACGGCTCACAGCGGTCATTGTGAACTGCTCGGACAAAACAGAAAAGACGGAAAAAGGGGAACAAACTCCTTGTTCTTTCCTTGTTTGCTCACTTTCAGCCTAATTAAAGTCCTAGGACCTCCTCTGTCGATCCAACGACCAAAGGGGTAAAGGTGATGTTCAGCTTCGTCCTGCAAGGCCATGATCACCCTTTCCAGCACATGTTCCAGTGTGAGGAATCTTCAACTGAGATGAGGTCTCTTCGGTACAGCTGACACAGTCTGAAGGAGGTGAACCCTGTTTGCACTGTGTTTTTATCATCTCGGGGGTGTGGTCTTACAGGTGTCTGAGTTTTTGGGTCCTAAACCATGTTGCATGCTGGGAGCCATTGTCCGATCGACCACTTTATGGCACAACAATCAACTTGTTGATAATTTGCCACAACTCACATTTATTGGAACTGCTGGTAATGAATGATGTGTCTAAAACCGTAACATAAATTTGTGATTCATCTGCAACAACTGCCATGTTCCCATCCAATTCTCTTGTGAATTTTGAGCAAACATTTAATATGTCATAAAAGAAATTGCGAATCAGACGTGTAGCAAAATGACCAGGCAATGCAAAGCATAAAGTCATCATATGTTGACGTTGGCTGTAATAAACAGGACAAAGAGGTTGGTCACTAGCACAGACCACAGATCAGTAATGGAGTGAGCTTTTAATGAATGTATCCACACGTATAGTTGCTTCGTCGGGCCACATATACCTGTTGTTGCATTCAGCCCTGCTTTCAAGCATTATGCTAACAGAATGGTAACATGGCTGTTTCTGCTGCCGGAAGACACTGGGAGCAGAAACAATAATAGTAACTCATGTGATCCTTTGGGAAAATGAGTTGCCAACCCATGAAATAGGAGATAACGAGAAAACATAGCCATGTTTCCATCAACCTTTTTAGGGGCATTTTGAAATATTGCATTATAAACATTTGATGGCAACAGCAAAATTCGTAACAACTTTCTTAATTTCGCATAAAAAAAGTTTTACATTCAATTAGACGGTTTTTGGATTTTGCGTAAAAGAGTTAATGCGCAAAACTGAAGATGGAAACACATTTGCCAAACAAGTTCTGATGTAGTGAACATTTACCACACATGACAGATCAGCTGTTTCCACTGTCTGCATCTTCCCAGGTATTCCCATAACGAGCATGGAATTGCCTTTCTTTGGCTACGTCTCCCGTCTGCATTTAAACATTGGCAATACAAGTTGACATGACGGAACAATTACAACTTGCCCGATAGCGGCACATTCCTGAAAACCTCTCTACTTTTTTTCTCAGATGTGTGGTCCATGCTAGTTTGCAAGCTGTTTATTATAGAAATACGTATCATCAACTTCTGACGAAATTACGCTTTGCATAGTCTGGCTAATTCAGTCCAAACCAGTAGATGGAAACCTAATTTGCTTCTTTTTTTAGCGACATTTTAAAAGTTTGCTCCAAATTTGCATGACAGTTGAATGGAAACATGGTTGTATATACTACGAACAACAAATATTATTAGTCTGTTTTCACTTATGTTCAACTGTAGATGGAAGTTACCAAAACAAACACGCTGATCCAGGTGTTAAATGACATAAATCATGTTGAAAGTGGTGAGGGGGATAACCAAAAACTGCAAGATGACCATGCACCACCAATCTTTCATCCATATACAGCAATGATACCCCTTTGCATGAAACACTTTCTAACTGCCTTTCTCCTTAACTGTGTCATAGCCAACATCCCCACCATAATCATGTTAGCTGCAGAGCCTGAATCTCTGCTTTTCCGACCACAAGGATGCCCCAGTTAGAGATGCAGAAAACTGTATCATCAGAAGTTATTTTGATCTCTTCAGCTGACCAGACTCAGCAGAACAAACTTTCTTAAACGTCAGGATTTGATGCTTTTATTTGCGTGAACAAAACCGCTTTTCTTGTTGGAACATTATTTCCAAAAACGAAAGCTGTGAATGTGTAAAATATGCATGTAACCCTCACATCAGCAAGGTCATATTTCAATCAGCACGTACAATCAGAAAAAACAAACATCCTCCATGTCATAGAAGTACGTAGAAATATTTTGCATCTCTTCTTTCTTTTAGAGCTCCAAGAAAGACTGCAACTTCCCTGTCCTTGCTTCTTATTTTTTTTTTCACGTTTTTCCCTACCGACCCTCAGACTGACAGTCTAAATGCAGCGCCTGTTGACAGGTGATCTCTTCCTCTGCATCCACCCTGATGCCTGATCGAGGCTCCCACGCACACGAGTGGGCACCGCTCCGCGCACACTCCTCGGCAAAAGAAGCGTGCGCGCACAGCCCGGACCGCGGTGCCAAAAATCGCTCGCTGGTTCGAGCTGCTCTCACTGTAAATAGCCTGCATTTATTTCAAGACTTCAAAGGGCTGCTTCAGACTCCCTCCCCTCCACTAGAAACCTCCCACGATTTGAATCAAAAACAAGTCGGGGATGCCCAGAAGAAGAAAAAATAAATAAACACTTGGTGGTGCGCCGAGAAGAACTGAACTCAAGCTGCTTTCGATCTGCTTCAGCGCAAGCAGATGATGGAGTTTAAAGTACAACAAAAAAAAAAAAATACCGCTACAAACAGGATTAACTAGAAGCACCCAAAGTGCGTCCTTACCTCCTGCCGAGACGCTGCTCCACAGCAGCCACATCCAGAGAACCGCAGGCAAGGTGCCGCGGAGTCGGACCGAGCGGACGGCCGGCGGCATGGCGACAGAAGCCGGTCCAGGAGAGAGCGACAGCGCGGAGAGACTGCGGGGAGGGGGGAGGGAAACGCGAGCTCCCGGTGTGTGAGCTGTCTGATCTGCGGGCAGGCGTTCAGGTAGAGCCGGTGGCGTCGGAAAAGCTTCGCATGTCACAGCAGCATCCTCCTGACTGCGAGCAGCGCCTCCCGCTTTCTGCCTCCGATCGGTCCTCCTCTGTTGTCCTCTCTCACATTCCCAGTCACCAGCAGCCTCCCTCCTTCCGTCCGTCCGCCTCTCTCTGTCGCCCGCTCACCCATCTCTCTCTCTCTCTCTCTCACACACACACACACGCACACGCACACACACACACACACACACATACACACACACACACGCACACACACACACACACACGCAATGTGACCCTAATGACAATGGAACTTTGTTTTGGAGAGGCAGTGTGTATGTGATGATGATGATGATGATGGGCTGCAGTGTAGGCACACTTATGTAAGAGAAAAAAAGGGAGCTGAGATTTGCAGGAGGGATGAGGAGATGGATGGATTGAGTTAGGAGTGTTCTCAACTCAAACTAGTGATATAGTAGCCTAGTTGTATTTTACTATTTAATTCCCTTTCGTTTGGGCAAGAGTAAGACTGAAAACTCTGCAGGTTAATGAATGCTGACCATTGAGAAGCCTGCAGAGGATCATGCCCCATTGCAGTCATCAGAATTAAGTCTCAGCATCCACATTTTAAGTTTGAAGTACTAACTGCTCACAGTGCAGCAAAGATATGTGACGTGTGTTTTATTGTTCCCATGGGTGCAACTATGTCAGCTTTTTTTTTAACGCATACGGGGGCTAAGTCACAGTGAACGGTTAAGAGAAATAGAAACAGAAATTCTACGTGTATAATACGAGTTTTGGCAATTCTGCTGCAGTCAGTTCTTGTGTGTGCTTTTTTGTGTTGCTAAGTAACTAAAGTATTTTATATTATGATAATTCAATTGAGAAGAGTAAGAATATTAGATTATTACACTGAGAAAATTTAGACTTTTACCTTCTGGTCGGCACTAAAGATTGCTATTTACAAAAACCAGTTGCCACTAGGCAGGTTCTTCCTCCAGGCTGTCACTCTGACAAATACAATGGACACCTTTAAGCTTGAGAAGTCAGCTGTCAAAAAAAATAAAAAAATAAACATATTTGCACTACCACAATCTCTCTTTACTCCATTTATTTATAGAAAAATAGCTCCTTTTATCCTTTACTTTATTCCTCTAAAGTTTACTTTTATTTATTTTTTTTACTTAATGTCCACTCAGGAGCTTGAAACCAAAGTCAAAGTCCTTGTTTGTGCACACAATCTTGGCCAATAAAGCTGTTTCTATTTCTCAAGAAGAAAATATTAGAACAATAACAATAAAAACTAGAACTAGAATGTACTTAGAAATATACAAGAAGTCCAGTGGTATAGACTGTAAGACAATACCAATGTTGGTAAAAAGCAAGAAAAATAGTGTTAGAATTGCAATAATAATAATTGGCAAACCCAAATTACAGCATTGCCAATGTTTGTTTAGCTTTTTTTACTTTAATTGTTGATTGTACATTAATGCGTAATTGAAGATGCATCTGAGATTTTATTATATGGCCAACAATGACTAACTGTTGCATTCTTCTATCTGTCATCACTGGTTAGGCTGGAGTTTGTAATTAGGATGGAAAGTTGAGCTTCTTTCAAGGTGGGTTCTGTTAGGATGTTATGATGACTTAATATCTTCCCTGCAGGTGACACCTCTCCTAGCATCTTCACTTTGTTAAAACAATATAAGACAAAGGCCAATCTCTGCCACTTTAAAACAACTCCAGTCCAAAACAGACTTTCAACTATTTACTAGGAATCTTAAGATTAACTGACATGCTTTGCTGTGCAGACATGGACATGCAAAATACAAGTGCACCACCAATGACAAGACAGTTGTGTGCTTTAAATCTAGATGCATCGGTTTTCTCTTCCTTGTGAAAACTACAATTTTTTCCGAAAATGCAAGTAAAAAACATAAATCCCCATTTGAGTAACTGCACATGCGCAAGACCGTCTTACCTGCTCTTCCCCTACTCAGGGGGATCGCATAAAAAATCCCTTAAATCCACTCTGGTCTTATTTCTTTCTATTGAGGCCTTCCTCGTCTTTTCATAAACTTGTACGCGGTTTGCCTCTTGCGACTCTCAGCCATTTTCAAAGTATACAGTGAGGCAAGGCAAAGCAAATTTATTTATAAAGCACTTTTCAGTAACAAGACGATTAAAAGTGCTGTACATGAACAAAAAACATTACATAGGCAAGAGAAACATTACAGAGACAAAGGAAACATATTATGGAGAAAAGCACATTGCAGTGGAATAGTAGCAGCAGGTTAAGATACAAGACAAGTTCCCTGTGTTGGTCCCTCTTGGGTACCTTTACTCTGGGGGTCCCTTCGTGCATCTGGGGTTCTGGTTCCATTGTTGTCTGCCTCGGTGCTCTGTGGGGGGGGGGGGGGGGGGGGCAGATCTTTGGTTCCTCACAACCACTATTGAGCATTTATGTTATGGAAAAACCTTACATACACAAGTGCACTCTCACAAACATCTACAGGGGCTTGGATTCAGGTACATATAGATTCACTTCGATACAGAAAACCATTCCATATTAAATCATAATGTATAATCTTCATTCATGGTATCAAGGTGTTGGTTGTTTGTACCTGTAATACATTATCGGCTGGTTTTGCTGTTCTTTTTATATCTCTCTTTGCAGGTGAAGAAGCAGACTCAGAGGATGTTGTATCGCTGTCTCCCTTTCTTCTCCTCTTTCTCTTTCACATTTTCTCCCTTTTACCAATTTGTCTCATCTGTTTCTCTCCTTTTCTTGTCCTCTTCTATCTTCCTGTTTCAGTGTCTATTGAACATAAAATTTTCCCAGCATGAAATCTAATAAAGCTTCTTGCGTACATAAATCAAGCAGAGCAATATGGCGAAAGTAGTAAGGCTCCACTTATGAAAGTAAAATCAGTTGGGCTCTTTTTGGCATTAAGACAACAATTCGTATTGCCACATTGCCAGACAGTACACACACACAAAAAAAAGATATAAGACAAGTTGGACTACAAACCTCAACATTAACATTTATTGGCAACTCTAAACAAATATGTTTTTAACCTTGATTTAAAGGAACTCAGGGTGTCAGCCTTTACAATCCCAATGAGAGCAGTGGAGCTACAATGAACAGCTATCACCTAAGCTAACTGGATCGATAAACACTAGAAATGCACAGCCAGCAAGCAGAAACTAATAAGGAACAAGTACACACACTGGCGTCACGTCAGTGCCTCACAATGATTGGCATGTGGGACAACCAATAGATAAGGCGATATACCCGGGACTCGAGGGACAGACGGGGGCATGGGCAGAACAAGACATGATTGCATCTGATTGGCTCTTTTCATTCGGACCGAATGACAGGATTGGTCAGAGTTTTTACAGGCCTGTAGCTTTTCCAAAGATCTAATTTTCTAACCTCCTTTTTGTGAATACATGATGTATTGACTACTTTCAAGGTTTGAAGGACAATTTAACCCAGTATAAAAAAGTGTTTCTGAACAGGATTACCAACTATAGCTATAAAATCAATCAATTTAATAATGAAATACTAATTTTATTGAAATATGCTTTTATTTAGAAACTTGTTTCATCCAAGTATTTGATTTGAGTTGTTATTCAACATATACTCTTTTCTAGAAAGCAGATGACATTTGATTGTGAGAGTTCCTCCTGTTAAACTCTTTGTTTGAAAGAAGATGACAGAAGCCACTACAGCAGCCGCTGAGTAGGTGGAGCGCAGGCAAGGCTTGTGTCACAAACAATAACCATAAGGTAAACATGGCAGAAGTGTAAAAAATGCACATGCCAGATAATTATAAATTAGCACAACTAACTATATTGCATACTGTGGACAGCAACATGCTGTGAATTGGCAGGTGAGCCAGCAACCCAGCCATACCTGTCTCAGGTTCGCACTTGTCTTGGGCAACAAGCTGCAAAAAAGGGTGAGCTACCTTTGTTTAATGCCATCTTTTTAAAAGTGCTGCTTATATAAAGTAAATAACAGCTACCAAAGCCTTCTATAAAGACATCGAGCCTTTTAATGTTAGTTGAAACAAGGCTTTCAACACCTTTTCGTCTTTTTTATTAATTTTTTTATTACCTCCTCCATGACACAGAGCCTAGTAATAAAATTCTCAGCACAGCTGAGCTACCAGCTTTACAGCTAATTTCATAGAAGACACTTGTGCTATTATGCACCAATTTCATTGGATGTCTGAAGCAACAAGTTATAAAAAAAATCTTTTGAAATAAATAATAATAATTTTCTGTATTGTTCATAATATTGAAAACTGGATTTTCAATATTACTTATTGTCGGGGTTACTTATTGCTGAGTTACTGAATGACTGTTAATTGCTTCTGCAGCCTGACAGGTTTTATGATGATGCTCTGAGCCTCAGTGTTTATGTTCATTACAAGTAATGTTTTATAGAAGAGCATAGAATTGGTATACAAGGCTTGATTGTGAAAGGCTGTTGTTTTTAAGGTAAATATTTAGGTATACTCCTAAATAACCTTTATCATTGCTTTGTCTTGGATGCGATCAAATGAAATCACAGCAGATCACATGTTGTTTACCCTAAAATCAGTCAATCATAGAGTGAAATACATCATGTCACATCATTTTTTCCATCCAAGTCTAAGATGTCGGCCAATACACATCGTCTTGGTCAGAGACCAGAGATGCGCAACCTTGCTATTTAGTGTAAAGACCTCTGTAGAAGACTGCATAAAACACAAAGTACAAATTAAAACATATTAACCACAGTAACCATCTCACGAAAGAAGAAAAAACTAAAATATAACCACATCTCAGGTGGACGTTATTTTTTAACTATTAAACTGCCTCACTGCAGCTACAGAAGATATGACAGAGCTGAGTTGGCTGTTATGTGGCCCATTCACACTATAGTTCTACAAGCCCTGTGCAATGTGTTCATTAGCGAATGAAACCAGATTTGACAGAAGGCCCGTGAGTTAGAGTGTAGTGTTGTTCACGCTGCATCCACCATTTCACACATTCTCCTTAACTCTGCTGTGTCACCTTTGCTGTGGCAGACCAAGAGGTGCATAGACTTTAACCTCATTCCACCTTGGGCATTTTACACATTACCCAAGTATAGAAAGAAGATGTGAATGTCAAAAAAAAAGTTGAGTTGGTCTTCTGGACTGGTTCTTCTCTGTTGAAAATGTTCATCTCTTTTCTAATAGACTTCTTTAGTCTAGGGAGTTTGAGGTAAACTCTTATAAGCAGTACCTTCAACTAGTGGATCAAAAAGTTTACCGGTGACAAACAAAACTGGCTACTCACATGCTCACCACACCTAACAGCTGTTCCTCTGTTGGCCTCTTAAGCCCCTTTTCAAGCAGTTTCTCTTCACAAAGATTGAGTCACATTGACTCCTGCATCACAGAACAAACAACGTCCTCACAAACTCAGGAGAAAGGAAGAAGGAGAAATCAAAACCAAAACAAGACAGGCCCTAGAGTTATGTGGTTATCCCAACTGTGGTTATCCAAATAGGACTCTAGCCAGCCACCAGGTGAAAAGGAGCTCTACAAACCCAGATCCAGACCAGCAGTAATTCTGTATGTTGTGGGAGTTTCAGAGAAACTGAGACATTCATTTTCTAAACATGACATCCCAGTGGCTTTTGAACCCCAAAACACATTACCAGGCCAGCTGACAGTTTTGCCAGGGCCCGGGACAACACTGTCAGAATTGGTCATTTTCGTAGGCCATAATGCAGGATTGCTGAAATGAAGTGGGGGATCGGTCTCTGACCAATTCTGCTCTTTTACCAGGCAGCCTTCCCCCCACCATCTGCACTCTGACTGTTATCTGTGGTGGCCATGGAGCATTGTACATTGTAATCCTTGTACTGTGATTTACGGAACCTTTTCTGCTTCAGTTCGTAACCACTGATCAGGCCCGAAATCTGGGAGTAGTGATGGACTCAGACCTGAACCTCCAAAAGCATCTAAAGACAATTACAAGGTTGCCTTCTATCACCTTAAGAACATTTCCAGGATTAAAGGACTAATGTCTCAAAAGGATCTGGAAAAACTAATCCATATGTTTATTTTTAGTCAAATTGATCACTGCAACGGTGTTTCCACAGGTCTGCGAAAAAAGCCGATCAGATAACTGCAGTTGATCCAGAACGCTGCCGCCTGCGTCCTCACTAAGACTAAGAAAGTAGAGCACATCACCCCAGTTCTAAAGTCCTTACACTGGCTCCCTGTATCTCAGAGAATAGACTTTAAAATCCTTCTGTTAGTCTAGAAATCCCTGAATGACTTAGAACCTAAATACATCACAGACTTGTTATCAGCGTATAAACCATCCAGACCACTAAGGTCTTCTGGCTCCAGCCTACTCTGCATACCTAGAACCAGAACCAAACACGGAGAAGCAGCATTTAGTTCCTATGCTCCGCTTATCTGGAACAAACTTCCAGAAAACTGAAAAAGTGCGGAAAGCCTGAGTTCCTTTGAATCAAGAATAAAAACACATTTGTTTAGAATTGCCTTCGACTGTTCTAGATAAACTATTTTACTGAAACATCATTAGTTCAACTTTGTAGTCCAACTGTTTTTAATGTTTGCTTTTAGTTTCTATTTTTACATGTTCTATTTTGTTTCTACATTTTATTCATACTTGCTTTTATTGTTGTTCTTTTCTTGTATTTTAATCATATAAAGCATTGTCTCTGTACTGAAATGTGCTATATAAATAAATTTGCCTTGCCTTGCCTTTTCTGTTTCACATCAGTTTGACAGTTAAAAGGCCTACGTTTGTCATCTTTTTTTGGTGCGCTATGATTTGGGTAGGACAAATGACAACATGTTTCAATAAATCTAGCCATAAATCTTTTTTTTATCACTCCTCAACCTGATATAAAAACACATCAGTTCATCTTCAAATGTCTCACAAAGCATTTTGTAAAAAAAGAAAAAAAAAGTGGGTAACATCGCAAATTACGCACTTCTGTGATTATTACCTACAGTTCTCATTGTCAGCATTAAACTTGTTCAGCGACTATGCTGCTTCTCCATGTTTGGTTCTGTTTGTGTATGCATCATAGAGTTGAGCCAACAGACTTGAGTGGTCTGAAAGGTTGATACACTGACAACAAATCTATAATGTATTTTTGTGCTAAGCCGTTCGCTGATTTATAGACTAACAGATACATTTTAAAGTCTATTTTCTGAGATACAGGGAGCCAGTGTAGGGGTGATATGCTCTACATTCATAGCCTTAGTGTGCCCGCATGGGCCACAGCGTGTTTGGCTGCTGTCTAATCGACTTTTTAGGCAGGTATGTGAAGACACCATTGCAGTAATCAATTCAACAAGAGATAAATGTATCAACTATATTTTTGAAATTCTACTGCTCCTACATCACTACAACCAGATTTTGGGCCTGATTGGTGGTTTCTAACTGAAGTAACAGAAGCTTTGTGCTAACTCTAGATCACTCCTCTATTGGTCCAACAATTATCACTTCAGTTTTCTTTTTCTTCAAATGTGGACTGGTGGAATTAGAGTGAAACCAGACACAGAATATGTTTTGAGGTCTTAATTCCCAGACTGCTCAACAAGTGTGAAACAGTATTAAATATATTAAAGTGCATAAACCATAAGGCAAAAATGCAGCTTAAGCGAAAATTCAGACTGAAGAAACTCTATTGCCTACCTCCATCAATCAGGGACTCATCCGCCTCCGATGCAAGCCAATCAGCTTTGAACTGCTCCTCCTCAAAGCCAATCAGCATCCTGGGTTCATCTTAAAAAGAACTCCACATCCTCATCTCGGCCTTCTGCTCAGCGAGCAAGCAGTGGCTGCGCGTGTCCGGTTTGGATTCTGTCGACTGGTTTCAACCCACCTCCATCCCCTTCTCCACCATCGTACCAAGCTCCGCCTGGCTTTCCTACGGTCCTCCTTCAACCTCGTTCCTATCAGAGTGTAATTCCTCCTGGACTCTTATGGAATTCCCTGTCACTCCTTAAAATGGTCCGGCAGAAGACCGCCATGCTGAGCCTGGTTCTGCCAGAGGTTTCTTCCCAAAGGGGAGTTTTTTCTCTCCACAGTCGCTTCATGCTTGCTCATCATGGACAGTTCATGCAAACCTGTGTTTATCAAGTTGGACATCAAGCTCAAACAGATCATCATATGGACTGAACAAACTTTGCTTATCTCCACTCCACCACCAGTTTCAGACCCGGGGGGAAATATCCCTATTCTCATACGCCTGCTAATGCATATTCAAGTGTAATTCAGCGTGAATTTTCCTGCCGAGGTCTGAGCGCCAAACCCTTAAAATATTGTATCAATAAAATTCTTCTAATTGTCTTTTCTTTCTGTGTGAGTTTTTCAGATTGAAATAAAGTGATCATTAACAACTGCAATGGTCTCTATCAGCAAATACAAAAAAAAAAAAAAACTCACATGGTTAAACTTATGTGACAACCCAGGCACTGGGGCTGCCTTTACTCTCAATTTAGCACACCTGTTCAGACTCCACCCTATCTGCAATCACCTCCACTGGTTCCACCTATCTCCACCTGCATATAAGCTCCGCCCAAGTCAGTTTCCAGTGCCAGAACATCTCAAGCTAACCCGGTGACAACTTCCAGCACTTTATGATAAACTGCCTGCCTATCTGTTGCCAGACCTGTCTTTGCCTTGGTTTCCGAGCCAGCCTTACCCATCCTGGATTCTGTCTGCCCGTCCGAGTCCTGCTGTGTCACATCACAAACAGAGGAGGGGTAAATTCCCTCTATCACCCCCCAGCAAATCGTACCCAGCTGGTAACCATTCTTCCCAACAGATTTACAGTAATCGACCACATCCTAACATCATTCTCAGAAAATAGTCCATTTACTGTCTTTTAGTGATTATTAAAGGTATACTATGTAACCGGGGTTGATTTTCCAGCGAGGCTCCCCCCAGAGGGCGAAAGTAAAAGTGCACTGTCATAAAGATGCTCAGCTGTTCTGGTTTCTCCGTCAAGCCAGGCGCGGTTGTTTTGAGCTTAGCAGACAGGCGAACGCAACGAAAAGTGGAAAAAACGGCAGTACAAACAATGACTAACACAGTGAAAGTATGAACATCAAGCTTCCCGCAGCTCTATCTTGGCGAGGTGGCCGCATAATTATTTTTTTTGAATGTTGGCGAGATGCTACCACGGCGGCCGCGGTTGCATCTCGCCAACATTCAAAATAAAAAATAATAATAATAAAAGTCGATATGCTTGCGTGTTTATTTGAGGTTAACACGCGGTTCTTTGTTGCTTTCGCGCGTGCATATAGTGAATGGCAGGGCAAAAACACATGGAGTTCTCGCCGTAAAGCAAGACCGACTCTCGCGATGCACCAGACTTCTGAGCCTGTGTGTGCGGGCCGAGGGTTCTTGCAATTGCAAGTACGGTATTTCCCCCAAAGACCACCAGGGCGGCCGAGAAAACCTTTGATCGACATGAAATGACTCATTTAATCATCCAAAATGGTATGGAACACATTAATTAACTGAAAAATGTTGCATAGTATGCCTTTAAGCTCATTACTTCAGTTGACTATTTTTGAATAAAGATAAGGATGACAAGATGTTTACTGTTTATAAGCTTAAACCTTCCTCCCGCCAGGAGCTGATGAGATGCACGTACTGAGAGTAATGTTACTTCTGTTTTTTTAACTTCCTGCTGACTTTCAGGATCCCTAGTGGGGAAACAGCGAACGCTAGTGGTGGGAAATTGTAATGTCCTCAATTTTCATTCAGCTACATACTCCTCTGCTAATAAGTCAACGTCCTTGGTGATTTAAACTACACATTTAACCGCTTTCGCAGCATCTCTGAAGGACATAGCACCTATACTGGTAGGTAACTGGGACAAAGCATCGCTGCTAAGTGAGATGGAATGACATGCAAATCTAGGGATATGATTTGGGTTTGAATGTACCCCTGCAGTTGTCCTCTGTGTTCTCCGAGGTGGAGATACAGGTGAAATAACTCCTACATCCCTAAGACAGTCATTTGTGTTCATTTGGTCCAATCTTAAAATTTCAGGTCCAGCCTCAGTGAAGTCCCTGGTTACACACTCGGAGCCCTTTGTCAAATCTTCATTGCCACACATATCACCCAATGATTCAGCTCTCAGAAAACCTGGCTCTACATCCAAACAAGGGGCCTCTTCCAACACCAACTACTCAGGGTCTGTACTAACTTTGACAAGATCTGCTGGAGCCTGGACTGCTGTGGTTGAACACTGTCCTTCCTACAAGGAGCAGGAACCGGGGTTACACAAGGTCTGAGATCACCCAATGAATGGGACCTCCTTCAACTGGAACCGCGAATGCACTAAATTCCTCTAAGCATGTATTTAGCACTTGAATGAGTTCATAGTCAACTGGTGACATGGTGATGTACAGATGTGTGTCGTCTCCATAGTTATTGTAACTCATGTTGTTTTGTATGATCTGAGAAAGGGGAACATGTAGATATTGAATAGGAGGGGACCCAGGATGGACCCTTGGGAAACCCTGCATGTGACTTTTGATTCTCTGATGTAAAGTTACCTACTGACACAAAAAAGTCCCTGTCCCTCAAGTAGAATTAACACCAGTCAAGTGCTGTACCAGAAAGACCAACCCAGTTTTCTAGGCGCTCTGACAGAATGGAGTGATCAACAGTGTGGAAAACTGCACTCAGGTCCAATAATACCAGTACTGTGGTTCTTCCAGAGTCTGCATTTATACAGATGTCATTGAATACTTTGACAAGGACAGTCTCTGTACTGTGATGAGCACAGAAACATGACTGGAAGACCTCAAATTGGCTGGTCATTGTTAAGAAGGTATTTAACTGTTGAAACAGCTTTTTCAGTAATCTCACTGATGAAGGTGAAGTTTGAGATGGGTCTGTAGTTCTGCAGTACCGGTTGTCCAATTGATCTCTTTCAACAGTGGTTTGACAATTGCTGTTTTTAGGGCCTGGGGATATACTTCTGAGTCAAATCAGACATTACAATTGGCAGAACTTTCTTAAAGAAAGCTGTGGGTAGAACACCGAGGCAGCAGAAGGAGGAACTTAGTTGGTGTACAATTTCTTCTCAGCTTTTCTGATTTATTTGGCTGAATTAGGATATTTTGTAATAATCGGTTCTGGTTGGAGACAGCTTTGGTACTGAACTTTACATGGATGTACAGACTGCCCCTCTAATCATTTGGGTTTTCCAGTAAAGAAGTTAGCAACGTCATTGCAGGCCCTGCCCTGGTGGAGTGGAGTTTAGACACTACAGTCACAGGAGGGTTTGTTAACCTGTTGTGCAATTATGGTTTAATTAGAATATAGAAATTCTATTAAAAAATTCTAATTAATTATTTGGGGAAAAAATCATCCACAACAAAAATCTATATTTAAATACAAGGGATTTGTGATGTTTGGGCTACTAGTCAATCAATTATTAAATGGTATGAATAATTACTTACCATTAACTTAACTTACCTGAAGCATTTGGATGTTCTAACTTGTAGTGGACTTTTGAAGTTGTTTGGTCCTAGTAACTGTTAATAATTGTCAGTTATAATTTGAAGTTAATAATTATTAACTGAATCTCTATACAATGTCTGATCAACTTGAAAGGGATAATTTGAGTGCTTACCGTCAGACAGCTAATTACTCTAAAATAGAAGTAAGCACAAAAGTATTTATTCATCCATAAGAGTTTATTAGACCAAATTGCCAAGATGCAATCAAAACTATCCGAGTCACAAACTCTAACTAGAAACACCACTAACTAAAAGTCAAAGGTAAAGTGCAAAACAATTAATTGAGATTAAGTAAGCAGCTACATTTGGACCAACACTTTCTAGACAATTAAACAGGTAATTATAAGGCTTCACTTTGATTCCACCATGTGATAATTGTCAACCAGTGCCAGCAATTTAAGTGAAATAAACAAATATTTGGATCAACTTGGAGTGTGTAAGCAGATCTGGAACATTCATTCATATGGTCAATTAATGTTTTTTGGTCACTGTTAGGGTGGCCAAGACAGTGGAAGAGGAAACACCAGGGTGGGTTCATATGCAAGCATGGTTTAGCCTCTAGCTGCTAGTTAGCTTACCAGAACAAAGTAAACAGGATAAAAACAGGATACCATATGCTCCACCACAAGGGGCAGAGGCAGAGAAGACAAAAGATTTGTAACTCTATCGGCCCTGGACTCAGTCCCACGGCTATTTCAAATGGATTCAAAGCATCTAAAATCATATTACTGGCGGACTTAGCGCGTAATTCACCCCCATGTAAAAGCATAATCCCGCCCCCAGACAAAAAAAAGAAAAATTCCATCAAAGTGATTTATTTATTTAAACCAAAAGGAGTAGAATGTGGAGACCGGCGGTATTAAATAGGGTATGATGACGGGTAAAAGTGGCTAAGGAGATTAAACGGCATCAGTTGTGCGTTCTCCATCCTGTTTCTCCCAGTGTTGTATAGTAACGAAGTAAAAATACTTCACTACTGTACTCAAGTATATTTTGGAGTACTTTAAATTTTTCTCGAGTATAACATTTTTGATAACTTGCAAGTGTTTAGACCCCACCTACTGATTGCCTGGGCTTGTTCATCACCACCAACAGGATAAGAAGCTTGTTCAGTAGTAAAGCAGGTTAAATTAACCTTGTGGTATAGGTAAAGCATTTAATAGCAGAGAGTCCTAATTTTCTTAACTAAATGATACCTGCAGGCACGCCCGCTGACAGGGGGGGACAAATGGGCGCAGTATGTGTTTGAGGAGGAGACAGAGAGAGCCATCCCTAGCAATAACAGAGACATTGCAGGTGGAGGGGCTTACTGCTCGATTGGATAGTCTGAGCATAGTTGCTCAGAGACGGATCACACCGTTTATTTCAATGTTCCCGCGTTATGGCCAACAAAAATGACTGATTCTGATCGAATGAATGTTGTGCGTTTAATGGCAAAAAGGAAGCCTTTCTGAGAGATGGCAAATAAAAGTATCTAACATATTCAACCTCCTGCAATGGAGGGGAAAAAATTGTTAGGGACTGGCTAATATACAGCAGGTCAAAAAAGCCATATCCCTCCCCGGCATCGTTTTAACATTAATGGCTGGAGTCAGACGGACCAAGTGGAAAAAGAGGAAGTAATAAAACACGAAGTAGATAAACACCAAGTGGATAAACACCAAGTGGAGAAATAAAGCTATGTTTCAGAAATAGATGTTAAAATAAAATAAAAAATAAATATTTATGGTGGAGTAAAAACATCTTTTAAAATTGTTGGTTTGAATAAATATGAAACAATAAAAAAGGTTGCAGTGGAAATACGGAACAAAAAAACCCCACTTGCAATAAATACACAAAGGCAAAATAAAGACTTCAATAAAAATGTATAACAGAAAACAAGTGGGTTGAAAATAAGTCAGCATAAAAGCAAGAAGAAAAGTAAAGATAAAAGTGTAAGTTAAAATATATATTTTCTCATGAAAAATTGATCAATTGTTATTATTTTGTCACATTTAATGGCACACAAATTTATATTATTAGCTACTTTTTCAAGCAATTTTATATTATTAAGTCCTTCATTTATTTCTGTATGTATTTTTAATTATGGCAGGTTTGGTCCTCCTTACAGGCAGTCTTAGCTCCTTCTTTGCAGCATAAGAGCAACAGGTGGACTTCAAACCATTTGTTCTGCCACTGATACCGCATTGTCAGCTTGTTGCATCTGTTGAGGTTCAGCCAGAAGGAACATAAATCTAAGACTGTTGGCTAAAAGCCACAAGAAATAGGAGAATGTAGGAAGCCGTTTCTGGAAGCTGCCTCACAGCAGGTTGCCTACTGAAACTCTATCAAGTCTAGCTGCCCGGGCAATATAGTCACCTGTCAATACCTAACAGATAAAGAGTTATTTGATAAACATGAAATAACTTAAAAGCATGTGTGATTGCACATGTGTAAGCCATTGTTGAAGTGTGACTGTCACCAAGGTTCTACTCAATAACAACCACATGCCACGCCACACCAACAAGTAATACAATCACACAGACGAAATTTTGCACTTATTGTATAAAGGCATACATTTATCTTTACAGTGTAAGGTTTATTAGAATGATGTAATGGATCTGCAGTAAACTGACAAAATAAATATTGAACTGCTTCTATCCAGAGGGTCGCTGTTTTATACTTATCTAAGATTAAGTTGAAGAAGTAACAGAAGAAGCTTTAGATTCCTCTCCCCAGCTAGATTTTTCAGCTCTTAATGGATGATTCCCAGAACAACTTTTGCTTTGGGATTTTCTCTGTTTTAAACAAGTTGAGAACACCTCCAACGAGTTATTTTCCACAACGCCTCCCAGTCAGATGACCAAACCACCTCTTTCAAATCCGTGAGAAGGAGAAGCAGTTCCTTTGCATGCATTTGTCAAGGTGAAAAGCCTCTAACCAAAGCTTAAAGGCATAGGGCAAACACCCAGCAAACAACACCCAAACAGGCCAAATAAAAATGTTTTTATTAAAAGAAATACCTATTTCAATTACCAGCAGTGGTGGCCTCTTGTACTAGAGGTTAGATCAACACAGCAATAAACTTTTAAAATGAGATTGGGTAAGTAAATGATTTTGTCAATAATCCATCCTTTTGTTTCTAAAAGTTTAACAGGGATCATTAGTCTTATTGACTTCCTGTTTTAGTGTTTATGTTTAGCATTAATTAAACCACTGTGGGTCTTAAAAATGCCTGTTTACAGAGGTCCTACCCAATTGTTTTTGTATTTTTCCACCTGGATTATTGTGACACATCGGGACAACAATAAACTGCACCTGAGCATAGAGCCATGCCAGATTAATTTGCTTACTGTGGAATAGAAGACAATTATTCAATGGTTGATAAATAAATCAGCTACCAATATAAAT
This sequence comes from Fundulus heteroclitus, assembly GCF_011125445.2. Lineage (NCBI taxonomy): Eukaryota > Metazoa > Chordata > Actinopteri > Cyprinodontiformes > Fundulidae > Fundulus > Fundulus heteroclitus. Next base: position 31,228,125 of record NC_046368.1, on the reverse strand, counting down.
TTCTATTCCATTGTTAACGACCACATTTTATCTTTTTGCTTTACTTGTCGTTTATTTAAACCACTACTTTTCAGTCATCTGTTTTTCTTGAACTTTTTTATCTATTCTTTGTGCATTTATTACAAGTGATTTTTCCTTATCCCTTTTTTATTCAAACCACATATTTTCAATAATGAGTTTTTCTGAACAATTTATTTTCTCCCTGCTTATTTATTACAAGTGGTTTTCCCCAACATTTTTTATTTAAACCACTCATTTTCAGTCATTGGTTTTTTCTTGAACCCATCATTTACTCTTTTTGTATTTATTACATGATTTTTTTTCCTCCACTCCTTTTATTTTTTCATATTTATTTAAAACCAAATTTATTGAAAACATGTTTTTCAGCTCACAAATATTTCTTTCATTATTTTATTATCCTTTTAATTCTGAACAATTATACATTTCCACCTCTAACATATCCCCGAGGCATTTTCTTCCCCAATGGATTTCTTCCAGCCCTTTTATTACCGTTCCATCTTTTTCCACTTTTTGTAATTTTGTCTTTTTCCACGTGGTCTGACTGTGCAGCTGGCAATGTAAAAACAGAGGGGGCGGTGCTTCTCGGCCATTGGCTGAGCTCAAACCTGTAGGAAGTAGTTGGTGAGTACCTGGTTGGGGTAGAAAGGAGCTAATGGATTTTTAAGCGTTGTGGATTTGGCAGCAGATAGTGCAGTTAGTCGGAATACTTAACTGCATCAGGTTGGCCGTCTAACCAAGAGAATGCCTCAGTCTGCTGGAGCAAGGATTATCGTGGTGGCTTCAAGTCGTTAAAGCATGAAGCAGAGATGGACTATTTTTCACATCTAATCTGAGTAAACATTATTTTAATAACCTTGCATCTGAATTAGCATCTTGAATCCTAGTAAATATGTATAAAACACCATTTAAACCCATCATCCAAGGAGATTTCTGCCCCGATAGCCTATAGAGCTTAGTTTCTAATACATATTGCTTATGGAATTTTATGATTAAGGTTCACAAAAATGTATGTTTATAAAACTAAAAATAAATACAGACTTGGCCCAAGTCCACAATACAGAGGAGCGATAGCCTATTAGTTAAAGCTGAGCAATTGCTTTCTGTGAATACAGCAAGTTTTTTTATTTATTTTATTTTATTTATTCATTTTGAGCAGATCATCAAAAGAATTACATTAGCTCAAAAAGGAGTGGAAAGAAGAAAAGTTATAAATTCCCACCCCATTCCATTTTAGACAACTTAAAGTCTCATTATAAGTTCCCCTGGTTGAAATCCCACAGACTGTCTCTTTGGACCCCTTAGCCCAGAAACACTCCTGTTTCAGTTCCTGTGTGTTAAAAATACTATTATTTAACGCACAGGAACTATTATTTCAGGGACACGGTGAAAGTGATGGATCCAAAAGCAGAGAAAACGAGAAAATCACGTGAATCTTTTTTCTCTCATTGCTGAGAGCATCATTGATTTACATAGCCACCTGTTCACAAGTGGAGTATTTAGTAGGACATCAGGCAAAATTTGTATCCTCTAGATTATTGCCATAGCTGAAGTGATAGGATCCAGATCAGAAGTGGAGCTAATATAGCACCGTTTGACTCTGTCATGGTGGTTAAGACCTGAGACATGAGCAACGCAGTACAGCGCAGCTGGCTCTGGTCAGGCTAAGTAACAGCCACCGGTGTCAAGGAGAAATCAACAAGCCAAGCTCAACTCTCAGTATTAATTTCAATGGTAATTGAAAGGAACTTCTTGATAAAACATAAAAAAAAACAATGCACAACATAGTAACTGAATAAAAGGACGATGGATGTTGTGTACAAATAATCAGGACTTTTTGGTGAGTAAACTGCTGTTATTTTGCTAAATGTTATTTTGCAGTTCTATGAGGATGATGATTTTTACGTGTTACAGAAACACCATTTGTTTTGGCCACACAAGTTATTGATGTGCGTAGCAATGGCTCTTTATAGTGCATTTCTGCATAATCAATGTTTTATTCCCATGAAATAGTTATTGAGTATAGGATTAATTCAGATTGAGAATACTGAAGGTGTCGCTACTGCTATTAAGCCATTAGTTGACAATTATATCAACACGAAAAAAGGGCTTTGTGATCAGTGTTATGAAAACCTCTACAGTAGGGCTGGACGATGTTTCAATAACAATATATCTATCTATCTATCTATCTATCTATCTATCTATCTATCTATCTATCTATCTATCTATATATAGATCGATAGACGTATATCGAAGATAGAATAAAAAGGGTCAATAAAATGTTCAAAAGAATAACAGTTTTTCTTCCTTTTGCATTCTAGCCATGTTAGTTAATATTACAGGAGTTGCATCCTCCCAACCAATCACAAACAGACCCAGGAACACTCCGTCACCAAGCTCCGCCCCCTTCAAAGAGTTCAGAGAGCAGGCATTCTTTTCGGTTTTTAAAAACTTGTAGTTTTGGTAAAAAGTTGGTTGAGTAAAGGGTTCAGTTTGAATTTAGTGTTTGTGTGTTCCATATCTAAAAATAGGTCGCTAATCAACAGCATAAACTGGCCAGGGCTGCACTTAATACTTTATAAACTTGTTGATAATTATCGATATCGATCAATATGATTTCTATTTTATCAATGTGCTTTTTTTCCTATATCGTCCAGCCCTACTCTACAGGTTGCATTGACAACAAATCCTCTGGATAGCATGTGAGCAATAAGTTGACTTTTATAAGTAAAGAACAAAATGGAAATAATTTTGTATGAATTACATTTCTGACCACAATGGGTGCACAACTGCTCAATGGCTTATCGTGACATTCCATAATTGTGGCTGGTTGGCTAATCATGGCCAGGGCAGAAACGGCAGCTTAATGAGTTTAAACACATTGGTATTACAGTTTTGGCAAAGTTTGCATATCAAAAAAATCAATTTGGAGGTTTAGAAAATTTAGACAAATTTTTGCCCACAAATATAGAGTATATATCTCATGTTGGTGCATTTTAAACAAAAATGCTTAGTGGAAATCTTACAGGTGTCATGTTTTGACTCTGAATGAGCGCAATAACTGAAGCCAGTGGTAAAATATAAAAATGTTTATTGTAAAGAGTGGAGGTGAACAAGAGTATCTGCTGGTCGGAGGTCTTGTGGCTCTGCTGGGGAGGAAGGAGAGGACGGTGAATATTTGAGCTTGGGATAGTGAAAAGGATGCTTGGTAGTTCAACTCAGAGGTGGTGGCTTGGGCTTGATCTAGGGAAGGGGTGCTGTTCAATAGTCCGGGTTGTTGGTGCAGGTCCAGTTCCTTTCTCTGTGTTGGTAGTTGGAGGGTGGACAGGCAGGCGAGCGCAGGCAGGAGGGCTGAACAGAAGGGTCTGTGCCTCTTCTCTGGTTTGAGATAGTTTCCAGGTGTTCTTCTGATTCTGGTCCAAGGCTGAGGTTACCAGGTCTTTCACTGGTTAGCTTCGAGGTTCTAGGAGGGAAAGGACAAGAACAAGGTTAGGTTGAGGTTGCATAGGTTCTAGGGTAGACAAGGAGTAAGGCCTGTAACACGCTGAAGCGTAAACAAACTGACCCCCTCCTTCTTCTTCTTCTGATTTTTACTGGCGGGTGACATCTAACGTTTAGATGTATTATCGCCATCTACTATGCTGGAGTGTGGACCAGAGGTTCTCCCTTTAAACTAAATCCTTACATACAACTCTGTTTCCTTTAAAAAATTATAACTGCTTTATTTATTTTATGTTTAATTAATATTTTATTAAGATCTATTCTCCCTATATCATATTTCATTATTTCTTGTTTTAGCTTCTCTCTACTTATCTTATACTTCTCACAATGAATAATTACATGTTCCACTGTTTCCATCCCCCTTCCACATTCACAACTACCTGTTGGGTGTTTACCAATCATATTTAAAGTTTTATTTAACCCAGTATGTCCTAATCGTATTCTTGTCATTACTACTTGTTCTTTTCGATTCTCTCCAATTACCTCCATTTTCCCTACTTTCTTTTGTATATGAAATAAATGACGACCTTTAGTTCCTTCTTCCCATAATTGTTGCCATTCAGAATTGATTTTATTTTTAATAATTGATTTAATTTCTGATTTACAATACTCTATTTCCATAATTCTAATTTGTTTTAAAGGGGAAGTCCGGTCAACAAGGAAAAATCAGGGTATCATTAGCTATAACTAAAACTAATACGTTTGTGGTTATTTAATGAACTTATCTTTAATCAATAAGAAAATAAAAACATAAATTGTCGTCTGAATCACTGTGTATGGGGGCTGACATTACTGCCCATATTTGGGCAGTAAGGGGCGTTTGACATCACATCCTGGGGCGTGGAAAAGCGGAAGCGGCGACAGCATTTCTCTCCGCTTTCCATGCAAAGTCAATAGGAGCCGTTCTACACAGCTGCGATCATCAATATTTTTTTCGGATTTCCAGAGGACTTCACCGCTGACATTCCCAAGAGCTTTTGCTGAAGCAACAATGCTCACGTGCATGGCCATCGGATGTTCCAACACAACTGGTAAAAGTGGAAAAAACATTGCTTATTTCAACTTCCCGATTCATGAGCCACTGGGCTCGTTGCTGGATTGCCAACTTGAACAGAGCGGATTTGCCATCTAACTTCTGGCCAGAGAGAAAACACGTCATATGCAGCAACCATTTTGAAGAAGAATGTTTTGAACATGACATGAGAGCGAGGATTTTTGGTAAGTTATTTTTTATTTTAGAATTTTTTATTTAGAATTTGCGGGATGGTCACCGAGCAGAGGGGCGGAGGGATACCACATGTGATGTGGTATCCCTCCGCCCCAGCATGTGCTGGAACGCTTTTATATTTTAATATTTATACAATAATGACCACCTGCCCTACTAGAGGGCAAATACATAACTTAAGTCACTTCAGCGATCTCTCCTCCGCTGTGTGTGTGTGTGTGTGTGTGTGTGCGCGCGCTCCGCTGCAGCGCCGGCAAGCCGTGCTGCGGCGGAGCGCGCGCACACACACACACACACACACACACACACACACACACACACACACACACACACACACACACGCGTGTATACATATATACTGTAGGACCCGACTGAGTTTGCACTGGAAATAGGTACGGCTGGATTCCGTCAAAAGTCCGGTTTCTGTCAAGAAACTCTTCTAAAAAAATCCATATCGCTATCAGATGATGATGATAGCTCCATGGAACTCTCATCACTGTCACTAAGTACTTCATCACTCTCTGCTTCGTACAGAGCACCAGTCGTCACCATGTTGGAAAATAGTGCGCAGTGACAAACAGAGCGTTGAAACTTGCTCAATTGCGGGTCCGCCGAGTGACGTCAAAAAATGGGAGGTGACAGTACTATTCTTGACCAAGATGGATTCCTCCACATAAACATGATTAAATGAAAATTATTTATAATTAAAAAAACGTATAATTTTTTGCACAGTATGTAGTAGTTTTATATTTAAAGTACTTTCAGCAGTTTGAATTCTGATTTTGACCGGACTTCTCCTTTAAAGACATCTTAGCTAATTGATCTGCCATTTCATTTCCTTCTATACCCTTATGAGATGGTATCCACATAAATCTAATCTCTATTTGCATTTGTCTCATTCTGAATACAGCTTCATAAATTTCGTATACCAAGTCCATGCGACTTTCAGATTACATATTTAATATAGACATTAGTACTGATAATGAGTCTGAACATATAAGAACTTTTTTAGTTTTATTTTCCTCTACCCACTGCAAGGCCATTTTTATCGCTATCATTTCCACCGTGTAAACCACTAAATAATCAGGTGTTCTTTGTTTCATACATATATCTAATTCAGGAATAACATAAGCAAATCCTGTTTTGTTTGTAACTAGATCTTTTAAACCATCTGTATATACAATTGTATAGTTATTATATACTTTATTAATTCTATCACTTACGAAATTTACCCAGTTATTATCCTTATTAACCTGCATTTTTTTACTAACCTCTAGGTCAACATTCATATTTGGAAACAGCCAAAAGGGAGTAATTGAGTAAGGCACCGCAGCGCAGTACGTCATTTCTTGTATTCCTATTTCCCTAGCGGATTTATTTGCTGCCCATGCAAAACAGTCTCTTTTTGCTTTTCCACTCTCCCAACATGTTCTCAGTATGCCTACTGATGGATTTTTCCCCTCCTCCTGTCCCTGCAAACTCACCCAATAATTAAGCATTATTTGTTTTTGTCTTAAATATAAAGGCCTTTCTCCCATTTCAACCTGTACTGCCAAGGAAGAAGACATTTTCAAAGCTCCACAGCATAATCTTAGAGCCTGATTTTGAATTACTTCTAATTTATTAATTATTGTTTTTGCAGCTTGCCTATAAACTACACATCCATAATCTCTGACGCCCTCCTCCTGGTTGCAGCTCTTCATAAAGGGTAGTAATTAGCGCTGATGGAACGCACCTGGCCGTCCAGCCCTGCGGAGGCGGGAGAGACAGAAAACCAGACCTGCACCTAGACCACAGAGTATGACAACAGGAAGGATTTTGAAAGAAGCGCGTCATGGTCAAGTGAGGAATGATGTAAAGTCAAACAATTTCTTGAAATTGGATGGAATAAACAGTTTTAAAGGCTTGGTTGAAAAAGTAAGGTCTGGACTGTGTTGTTTGTACAAACAGCGAAAGATAGATGCTTCATAAAGATCCCAGGAAATAGGGCGCACTACATAGCTTTTAGTTGGAAGGAAACTTTAGGCAGAGTTCCCATAATTTATTTGATTAGTGTATTGAAACTCATTAACCTGTCACATGAGGCAAAATAAAAGAATTAAGAGTTTTTCACAATTCCTTTTGAGTTTGGTCAATCTTTTGTTGCTCTTGTTTTCCCCGTCAAGGGTTGCGTATCTTTAGATTATCAGATTATCAAGATAGCAATAAGGCAAAGAATACCAATTTGGCCAATTCGGCTCCTGCAGTGGAAAACAGCAACACAGAAAGGAGGTGGAATGTTGCAGCAATCCCTGTAATGGAAGAGGCTAATTCTTTAAAGCAAACAGAAGAATACATGGTTGTTGGGTTTTTTTTTTTTTTTTTTTTGCTTTGTATTATTTTGAGCTAAAATGTTGTTCAACAAGACTTCTTCGGAAAAGCTTAGGATGTGTTCTTTGATAGGTATCAAATGCATGCTGCCACTTTGTTTTGCAGTTCATTTATAAGTTTAAATAAAAGCATGAAGTTGATGTGAAAGTGTTAAACAACAAAGATATTATAAACCTGAATACAGAGATACAGAGCAACACCAGGAATAACCCTGAGTCCATAGCAAACATTTCTCTGTTTTATTTAATGTGCTTCATTCTAACTCCGAGGGGATCCAATCTGGCTCTGTAGCTGCTTAATGCTCCTCCATTTTCCCCAGCAACTGTGTCTGCCTGCTGTTTGGTGCAGAGCAGTTGGTGCACTTGGCTACTCGGAATGAGTTACAAACTAGAGGGAATGAGAAAGAATTAAAAAGTTGGAATCTGCAGGCAGTTAAACGCATTAGCTGAGAGATGCTGAGGTGCTCCAAGGATAGGAGGGAAACAAAGCTAATCATGTTATCCATAAAATTGAGCCACTGTTGGACATTTTTCAACATTAAACTGAGCTGGCTGAGACTAATCTTAAATTACCTGCCATCAAATTTAACAGTTGTTTGAGAAAATCTTTTTTATCTTTTGTGAAATCATTAACTTCCTTACCACTCAAACTGGCAATGAGGAGAGGTTTGACTATATGTGAGCTTGGCGAGGTAGTCGTAGCTAGGTAACCTATCCCTTAGTAAGAGCTGATGCAATGGATTTCCCTTTCTTCTTCTCTACCTCCTTTTTTGAGAAGTTGATACATCCAGACAGGCTGACAGATAAAACTGGAGTGCAGACAAATTCACTACAAAAAACACAAAGCTTCTATCAGTAAACTATTCAGGTTGCATATTCAGGTCCTCTGTACTTAACTGTACTTAACTGTACTTTACTAACTTATATAACTTTACTTAATAATAGTGATATGCCATTTCTGATACTTGACCATACACTCTGGTCTATGATAGGGCTAGGTTTTAGACTTTAAGTAATTTTCTTCAGTTTGGGAAGATGTTTGAGGGTGTGCTTATTCTACATTCGACTAAGAACTTTAAAATATAACATCAAGTCATTGTGAAAACCATATGTCTTTGGCTTGATTTTAAGGTATTTAGCTTTGTGGATGAAGAATTTCTCCAGGATGACTATGGTGTGGTATTCTCCTTAATAAAATCGTTAATATTATCTCGTTCAGAACACATTTTAAGAGAGGGAATTTTGGATAATAAGCAATCAAAGCTATTAGCTCACAGTGTTTTATTATATATGCAATGAGAAAATAGATGCTCATTTGTTTCAACAGCATCACAAAAACAATGGCAAATTGATGTTGAATAAAGTTAGTAGAGCTATTCTAATTAAGGTTTCAAAGTGGAACTCTGGCTTTTTAGACAATTGGGAAATGCAGGTATTTGGTTCACAATTTATGAATTGGTTGTAATTGCTAGATTGGATGGATGCAATTTCTAATTGGAGTAGTGGGAAATAGGATATCATCAAATAATCTAATTGGATAGTCTGGAGTCCTTAAAATAGCAGTTTCCTATCAAATGTTGTGGTATATAAGGAACAATAATTGAATGAGCCACAGTTCCAGCAATTAGGCATAATATAGCTTTAGGAATGGCACCCTCATCAACAGGCTGATGCTTAACACTGGCACACTACAGGGTTGTGTCCTGAGCCCTGCCCTCTTTACCCTCTTCACACACGACTGCTCGGATATTCACTCCACAATCATAGTTGTGAAGTTTGCATATGACAGCCCTGTCCTGGGTCTCTTTTCCAACAATGATGAGACCCACTACAGAGAAGAGATCCACAATCTGGAACTGCGTGGATTTGGACATCCATGCAAATTGCACAGGATTTAAACTGAAGATTCAAATTTTGGCTAATGATTATTTACAGACTTTAGCTTCTCTGGGAATCTCTCTCTAATACTTTCATGCACAGTATTTTTATTGCTTGTGTTTGTGTGTTATGTGTGAATCTGTGTGAATTCTGAGTCGGTGTCTCGCCAAAGTTTCATTATAGTAACATAATGACAATATAGATTCTTGATTCCAGATTCTTGATTCTGATCTGACACAGTGGTGTTCCAGGAATAACCTCATCCTGAATACCACCAAGACCAAGGAGGTCACAGTGGACAACAGGAGGTTAGAAAAGACTAAACACACTCCTCTCTGTATACATGGGGAGGTAGTGGAGCATGTGGGCAGCATAAAGTTCCTGTGCATTAACATTTTCTCTGACCTCTCCTGGACTGTGAATACCTCCCACCAGGTGAAGAAGTCCTAACAACAGTTCTCCTTTCTCAGGAAACTGAAACAGACTGGACTTTCTACTCAGCTGCTCATTAACTTTTATAGGGCACAATTGAACGGTAAATGGCTTGTACTTGTATTGTCGTTTAACTAGTCCGATGACCCCAAAGCACTTTACACTACAATCAGTCCTTCACACATTCACACCCTGACAGTATGTTAGTAGCCACAGCTGCTCTGAGGCAAACTGACAGAGGCGAGACTGCCATACATCAGCGCCACCGGACTCTCTGACCACCGCCAGCAGGAAATTCGGGTGAAGTGTCTTGCCCAAGGACCCGACTGAGACAGTCGGAGCAGGGATTCGAACCGGCAACCTGTAAATTGCAGGACGAACTCCCTAACTCACAGAAAGCATTCTGTGTCTCAGTGTGACAGTGTAGTTTTGAGTTTCACCACACAGGAGAGGAATGATTTAACACGAGTGCAGAGGTCAGCAAAGGGCATTGTGGGATACCGTCTACAAGATCTAGATATGTTTTATGCTGCAAGAGTCCAGGAAAGGGCAAGACGCATAGCCACTGGTTCCACCCACCCAGGCAATGCACTGTTTGTCCCACTTTCATTCAATTCAATTTTATTCATATAGCACAAATTCACAACACACGTCATCTCAAGGCACTTTACAAAGTCAAATTCAATCAATCATCCAGACAGATTGGTCAAAAAGTTTCCTATCTAAGGAAACTCAGCAGATTGCACCGAGCCTTTTCAAGCAGCATTCACTCCTCCTGAAAGGGCAAGGGGTCTTTTTATACAAAACTAAACTGGTTTCCAGATTATGTAGGATTCCTCTTGATGTGAAGAGAGCCATTTTCTCTCCATTTCCCTAATGTGCTTCAAAGAATGCAACTCTAAGTTAAACCAGGGAGCCAGCTTCCTATTCAAGGGGGGCACTCTGTCTAATGCAAAACACAATGAGGAAGTGACACTGTTAAAAAGAGCATCAATTTGTGAAGGGGAGGAAATAACATTGTTGCCTTCTGCTTGGGATTTATGTAATACTGAGGAACTTAGAAGGGATAGACTCTTTAAAGTTTGATACAGCATTATCTGTAACACCCTCATCCAGTGTTGACCGTGGCAAATAAAGCATGAGTATTGTTAATGTTTTTGTTGATGATCTCAGAGAAGAAAGATTCCCTTGCATTTTTCAGTTGTAAGTTATATCTGTAAAGTCTCTCTTTATAGATGTCACAGTGAACCTGGAGTCTGCTCTTTTTCCACCTGCGTTCAGCTTTTCGACACTCCATTTTTTTTCTAACTGCTGGAGCACTTCTCCAAGGAGATTTTTTTCTTCCTGGAAACAACCTTCACTTTAACTGGTGCAATGCAGTCAATGATATTTGAGACTTTAGAATGAAAGTTATCTATTAGCTCATCTACTGAGTTGTAGCACAAGGTTGAAGTAGCAGAGTAAGCTTGAATAAAAGTTTCTGTGGCATTGTCCTTAAAGGTGCGTTTTCTTATGATGTCCCTTTGGCTAAATGAGTCACTGGTAATGATACATTCAAAGGTAACGGAGAAGTGATCAGACAGGGCAACATCAGTTACATTGACCTTGGAAATATTTAGACCCTTAATGATGATTAAGTCTAAAATATGTCCCTGTTTGTGCCTTGGCTGTTTAACATGTTGAGTTTAACCAAAGTTTCTAAGTGTGTCACACAGTTCTTTTTCACTTCTGTCTTCAGGGTTGTGAACGTGAAAGTTGAAGTCTCATACAATAATTAAACAGTCATAATCAACACATATCACAGACAGGAGGTCTCTAAAATGATTAAAAAAGTTTGATGTGGACTTAGGAGGCCTGTAAACATTCAGAAACATAGTTCGTACCGGGCTCTTTACCTGGAGAGCCAAATGTTCAAAAGAGTTGAATTTTCCCAGAAACACCTTTTTACACTTTAGTGAATCATTAAACAATGTTGCTACTCCTCCACCTTTCCTTTGCTGTCTGCTTTTACAAATAAAATTGTAGTTTAGAGGAGCTGACTCCATCAAAAAAGCTGCTTCATTAAATTCAGGTAACCATGTTTCTGTTAAAAACATAATATCAAGATTATTGTCAGTAATGAAGTCAATAATTAAAAGGGATTTTCCTGACAGAGATCTAATATTTAGTAAAGCCAATTTATACGTCTTAGTGGTTGATATTATCTCTGTCGCAGGTTGCATCTGACAGTTTATGACTTTAAAGTATGATTGTTTATTCCTATTTGGTATCCTTTTGTTTTTGTTATTTCTGCCACGTATCATCACAGATATTCCATAATCTCTGACAGAAGGCCCAAGCTGATACTGGAAACTATCATGTCTGATAAATTTGCTGCTAGGGCCCGGTGTGTATCACAGAGAAGTTATCTGAAGATTCTGAGCGCAGGCATGTTCCTTGACACGTAAAGGAGGAGGATCTTGGGCTCTGCAGCCTTTGGAAGATGCTGGTTTAGTCATAGAGGTGGAGTTGTCAGAATGGCTTTGTGGAGAGGATGTCAACTGTAGGCCAATCTTAAAAAGTTCTTTCATGTTATGAGTGAATTCCAGAAAGGGAATTCTGGGCTTTGTGGAGAAAAAGGGGAGGTGGGTGCTGTCTGGACCAGTGTCCATGGGGATAGAGGTTTTGAGTTCTCTGTGGAAGTTAAATGGGCGTCCTCTTTTTGTCCTCCTGAGTTCTGGTGTGAATCCTCCTGTAATTCGGATGTAGTCCCGTTCTGTGTCATCTTTCTGGCTATCTTTATCTTGGCTTGTTTGGGCTGTACTGGGCTTATTATTTGTTTTGGCACTGGTTGAGCTTTGTTTTGGGACAAAGCTCATGTTGCATGGTTCACTGAATAGAAGACGTTTTGACCCTGACCTATTTATAGAGAAACCATCTCTGTTGAACAGATGTCTTGTCTCCCAAAAGATGTTAAAGTTGTCTATGAAGGTTTCAGCTGTTTGTTTCCATGTTTTTTTCAGCCATTTGTTCGGCATCAGAACTCTTGAAAAAATCTCATCTTCACAATTATTGGGCACGTGAGGGCTGCTGAGAAACATCTTGACATTAAGGCCATCAACAAAATTTAGCAGACAAATGCAATCCTCTTTCAATACTTCTGATTTTCTTATGTGGACGGCATAGCCCAAGGCTTCAGTCTGTACTGTGAGTTTTTCCAGGGTTGGGCGTTCTTTCATGGTCCATGGAAGGATGTCTGATAAATTAGACACCAGGCCACAGTTCAAAGGGTTATAAATCAACACCTCTGTGTTTTTCTTGTTACGGAAATGTTTAATCCCACTTGCAGATCCGTTGCATAATATTAGGGTTCTTGGCTCTGTGGCTTGTTTTTTTCTCTGGTGGCTTAGACCGAAGATTGTTGACATACCTTTGATCCTATCATTTGTGAGAACAGCCCGTTGTTGTTTACCTTTTCTTGGGACATTTCTCTGTAGTATAGGCCAGTTTTCTTTGTCTAGGTGTGGGGTTCATTGATTTTTTGGCCTTGCACCCAGAGTGATCCAGGGATTCTAATTTTCCTCAGGGAACCGTTTGTTCTTCTCCATATCCACTTCATGTTGAATTATTTCCATAACAGCGTATTTACTGAGAACTGACTCCTCTGGGGTGTAAAGAGGCATCTTGTGTGGATTAGCTAAAAACTAAAATGATCCACACCGAAGAAAATAAATAAATAAATCCAGGGCTGCACAGTGGGTAGCACTGTTGCCTTGCAGCAAGACATCCCTGGGTCCGAGTCCACCCTGGGTCTTTCTGCATTGAGTTTGCATGTTCTCCCTGTGCATGCAGGGAGAACATGGTAATGGCTGAGCTGACAATATATATTGGAGGGGAGATGAAGGGAGCAGGTGAGAGGAGTACAGGGCAATTAAGCAGAAGGAAAGGAGAGCAGTGAGCTGGCAGGGGCCGAGGAAGAACTGAATCTAAAGGAAATATGAAGAATAGCCAGGCATGGAATACTCTAACTAAGCTAAGAAAGTAAAGACCTAACAAAACTACTAAAATCATAATGAATAGAAGCTGACTAACACAGGAGCAAGAATAATTACTAAGATTAATACTGAAGAGAAAACTAAAATGACAGAAACAAAAATCTAAGGATAAACAATACCTAAAGTGCAAAACATAACAGGCTGCAGGATCCCCAGGGACCTACAATAAGTAATCAAACCACTGGTGATCCTGACAGAGCCATGGCAAATCTACCAGCGGTCACTCCTCATACTTTAATATGTCATGTGACATGACATATATGACATGTTTCAATATGTGATATGCCAGCTGTCACTTTCCCTCATGTTGACCGCACCCCTGCTTTAAACCCCCTCCGCTCATCCCTACACTGCAGCACGTGCTCCTCAGTGTCTCATGGTGGAACCTTTCAAAATTGGTCTGGGAATAGGCTTATGCTTTTACATCAAGTTTAGTTCCACTTTCAAAGTAGGCTTCACACTTTTATTCACAATTGTATAACATTTTTTAAATAATTCATAATTTGAATGTACACAAACAAGTAAACTTGTCATTTTCAGGGAATGATATTGATGACGTACACACTTTGTACCATGACAAGCACAAATATTGAACAAAGCAAAAAAACAAAACAGACAGTTTCAAGAGATCATCAGTTCCTTTTAATTAAACTTTTTCTGACCGAGTCGACAAACAGTGATTGGTCCGTTTGGAACAGTCCTCCTCTGAAAAGTTGCCGTTTCTTTTGCAGACCAATTCCAAGAGCCTCATTTGGTGTAGCTACTCCTAAAAATAAAGGATTTGCCCTGATTTGCTGCGTAAAACACTGAGGACGAATGCTTGTGCACATAGCATTGTGTACATAGCATTCATCCAGTAATGCTATGCACACAATTATATATCTGTTTTTTGCCCAACTGGATTCTGGACCTTAGCTGCCTGCTGGACCTCGGATTCTGTTTGCACCTGGACAAATCTGCCTGTTAACCCGACCTTTTCCTATCTGTGAGTTACCGAGCCTGTTTAATCCCTTTTTGCTTTTTTGAGTTGCCAGTATCTCGGACCTGGTGTGGACCTGTGTCTTGGAGTCCCCAGTCTGGACGGTCTCCTAAACTTTGTCTCTCCCCTGGATTATTTCCCCCGGTCCTCTGCTGCTCCTTGCAGTTTATTCTGCCGGTCTCCCCTTTGGACTCACCTGAAGACTGTCTCTGTTTGTTCCTACCTGACCCTCATTTGTTCCTTATTAAACCTTCTAAACGCAATCCCCTGTGTCTGGTTGAATATCGGGCTCAGTTATCCCTATTTATTACATTTTCTTTATTTTCTCAAGTTTTTAGATGCTGGTTCTGAAAGCAAACTCATATGTTTCCGGTCACTATATGAGGGGGAAAGCTAAGCCTGAACAAATGTCTACAGACCTCAATGAAATGGAAAGGTAAAGAAGACGGGACCACCAAAATGTGTGAATAATAAACTGATGTTGTGATGATCCCGGCACTGGTGTCAGTCCAAGTCACTACTCAGCACACCTGTCCACTCTGGGTTTCCTGCAATTATCCTTCATGGATCCCACCTGCATCTGTTCCTATATAACCTGCTTACTGATCTGACACCAGTGCCAGAGTGTCTCGCGCCAAGCCCGATTCCTCCAGCCTGTGAAATATCTGCCTGTCAAACTGTTACCAGTCCTGATCCGTTTTTCCTCTGACTCCGAGCTAGCCCGACCCTCGTCTGTTTCTGTCTGCCGATTTTTGACTGACCTTTGGTTTTGGACCCTGGACCTGTCTTCGACTGGATTCTCTGCCTTGGCCCCTCTGTACCGCCGCTCTGACCGTCTGTGGACCTCGTCTCTGGAAGGATCAAGGAGGACCGCCCGTCTGGATACCCGGCCGCTCAACGGCCCAGAGCCCGCAGACTCCCCCCGCAGCCGGACCTCCTCCTTCGAATCTGTTTCCGCCAAACCCCGCCATCAGGTAAGTGATCTGGCCGTCCTCTCCTTAACCTCTCATTACCCGCCGATCACTAACCTGTTGCCTCTGTCCAGGAGGCTCCGCGTCCCGAAAACGCAGAAACCACTTCCTGCTTTCAATAAATAACTTGCCGCCACAGTCCTGTTTACGACTGAATCTTGAGTCCAGTTCTCGTATGTTACAGATGTAGAAAATGAACACAAAGGCAAACAAAGTGCTCTTTTTCTCTTTGTTAACACCTGTCTAGCCCTGTGTTTATATTATCCCCTCCTTTATTATATATTGTATGGTTTGAAGGATTTTATTCTCCAGTTTTTCCTAAAATAAACAAAACAGGACATGGTTTTATTTCAATATTGCCATCTTGAAATGTCTTTGTAAAGACACAATTTAACAGGGAGGGATTGACGGGGGTAAATGTTTATTTTTTGGCTGCAATGATCTAGAGTCATTTAATACGGCATTTAGATCAAGAAACGTTCATGTGGTCATTAATATGGTACTACAACTAATATGAACAGATTGGAATGAGGCAATAAAGGCAAATAATCTTCAAAAGTCACTGGCTAATATTCAAGCTCATTACATTGGATAAAAACTGTTGCTAACACTCAATTCTCAGACCAGGAGTGCAAAACAAGTCTAAATATTTAGGGCACAAGTCGAAATCAAGTCTGAAGTATTTTTGTTGTTGTAACTCGAGCCGCCACCTCTGATACTAGCAGATCGTCTTCACAACATCTAGATGCATAAATCCATTCACTGATGTCATCTGACTGGCTGATTTGATATTTGTGTTTATAAGTCGCTGAACAGGTGTACCTAATCAAGAGACCAATGAGTAGCTCCAAGAGGACATTTCCACTTTAGAAACCTTTGTGAAATCTGTTTTAATTGTTTTAATTTAGTACATGTGCAGAAGGTCTATGTGCCTCATGTTGATAAGAAATCATTGCAGATGGAGTCATCTTGCTAACAGATGGTAACCCCCACACACACACACACACACACACACACCATATCTCTTGGTAGTGTGTTACAGTGTTGCCTTCCCTGAATTTATTATTTCTCCGAACACTGGCAAGAACATTTTTTGGCATAAATAAATGTAATATTCCACGGGGCACCCTCAGCAGTCCCAGACTTTGAAAGGTTAAAATATGTTTTAGCTGTTGGACTTACAAGAGTGCTTTTCGCTCAGGTTTTGCATTCTTGGACAGTAAATATATCTGTCTCTGTTCTAGTTAACCCCAAAGGTGTTTGGTTAGGTTGAGGTCAGGACTTTGTACAGGCCAGCCAAGTTCTTCAAACTACACTCACTCATGCATGTTTTATGAAATGGAAGGGGGCATTCCCAAACTGTTCTCACATAGTTGGGAGCATGAAATTGTCCAAAATGTGTTGGTATTCTTAAGCATAGCTTTACTTTTACTGTGCCAAGCTTTACACTTGACATAAAGCGTTCAGGTAAATGTCTGATTACATGTCTAGGTGCAACCCAACAGGCATAAAAAAGAAGTTGGCAGCAAATCAAGATGAAGTACGAAAATACATTTTAATCAGGCAAGGTCCAGTTCTAAGTTATTCCTATGTTTAACCTCAGAAAACTAAAGTCTTAATTGGCTATAATCAACATTTGCAATTAATTAGGTGTAAATTATTTAAAAAAACTGATATGTTCATTTATCATTTTGCTAGAATTTGGCTTCAACCATCCTTCTAAAAATGAGTTGATATTGATTTTCTTGTAAGTGTATAATTTGTGCCAACCTCACTTTATACGAATCATATAGGCTATATTTTTATTTTAAGTTGAAGTAAAGATGGCATTATTTAAGTGAAGAAATGTGCCGTAGCCCTAATGGTGTTTGGGGGAGAAATATATGAATGGAAAATTGGAGCTGGAAGTCTCAAAATTTGATACAGAGTAAATATTTGCTGTCATTTTGTGTAGCTCTTTTGTTAATCTTGTGGGTCTCTGACTGTGGAACAACATTAAACTAGTATAACTGAGTGCAACAGTAACATTGCAGACAATGTGACATAGAGTTGTCTCTGAAAGATTTTTTCAGTCACCTACGTTATTAAAAATCTGTCGTTGGCATAAAAACAAAGTGCAGCACAAACAAATTGTTCAGAACAGAGAGCGTCCCCTGGCTGTGTTAGAAAAGCGATGTGCGGGCTGAGAATATTAAGATAAATCATTGACAGCAGCAAAAGCGGTACGCATGAAAATACATTACCTTACTTTTTGGACAATAAGGTGCACTGGATTATAAGGCGCACCGTGAATTTACGTGTCTATGTATGTCTTTGTCCACATATAAGACACACCGGATTATAGGAAGCATTTCATATTCTAAGTGTCACTCCGTGATATTACACACTGGGTTGACCAGATGCCCCTGATTTCCAGAAACAGACCCTGTTTTGGATGATCTGTCCCCAGCGAAAGCTGTCACCAGAAATGTCCCCAATTTCAGTGTATCATGATGGAGTAAAAAAAAGTTTAGTGCAGCAAGAGGTATTTACCTGGTCCTCTCGCTGTCCTGACATAGTAGAGCTTTGCCGAATGACCCTTCCCCGCCCCCGTCAGAGTTGCAGTTCAGACAAAACAAACCAAATCCCGGACAGAGATTCTGTGCTTAACAAAATCAGAGATTTCATTAGAGGAATCAATCTGGTCACCATAAGGAGGAAATACATTATCTGCGTAACATAAGCGGCACAGCTTACAGGCGTGTTTTTAAAAGAGGAAATGTACACCAGACGGTGAAAGGTACGCAGCTGCGTGATTCTGCGGAGAGAAGAACTTTCGTCATGGGTAGGTAATTAAAGAAAGACAAGTTATCAGTAATATATGGGTAAGGTATTAAATTACCAGTAATATATCCTATGTTTTGATCTCCTAAAAGTCCGTCTCTTGACCATATCTGATTAGAAATCACATATTTGTAACATACAGGAATAAGGACCCAATATGCACACAAACAGGTATGAGCCTTTAAGTGTTTTATTTACTCGAGCTCTGAGCGTGTCGGGGAAAACGCGCAGGCAGCGCGGCACGGGGAGCGCACAGCAGGCAGCTCTCCAACTGGAAACCCCCTGTGGCAGACACTACAGGTTAGTGATCGGGAAAAAAGGGAAAAAACTGGCAAGGAGAGAGAAGGGAGATCACTAACCTGGTAGAGGGATTCAGAGCTCGGGTCCGGTTCAGGTCCGGGGCGGAGGTCCGACGGCGGACAGTAATGTGAGGCCGTTGAGCGGCAGGCAAACAGGGGCAATCCAGCAGGGAAATCCAGGTCCGTTCCAAGGTCTGTTAACTGATGGGCAGAGATGCAAAAGGGGTCAGGCAGATTCGAAGACTTAATCAGAGCGGGGGTCCGATACACAAGCAGGCTATCCAGGGCAGAGACAGAATCGGCGGTCAGAAAGCTGATCAGGTCGGGCACACAGGCGGGCGAACAGGAACAATTCAGGGATCTGGCAGGCTCGGTAAACGGTGGCGGAATCAGGTCGGATAACAGTAAGACTGGCAGGTTTCAGGAAGGCTGGAAAGTAACAAGGGTTAGCTTGAGACAATCTGGCACTGGGGGCTGATCTGGACTGGGTATATATGGAGGTGAGACAGGTGGAACCAGTGAGGACTAATTGCAGAAACGAGAAGAGTTGAGCAGGTGTGCTGAATTGTGTATCAGCTCCAGTGCCAGGAACGTTACAATATTTTAGTTTTTTAGCTTTTTAGCTTGTCACAACTACATCATCCATGGCACTTTACTTTCGTTATTGTTTGTTTGTACAATTACCCCCACCCAGCCCACCCCCATACAAGTGAGTTTCATGAAAATGATGTCTGATGGTCCCTGAACCACTCTATCACAATTCAAGTCCAGTGGATCCTGGCATTGTCATCTTGGAATATGCCCATGCCATCAGGGAAGAAAAAAATCGATTGATGGAATAACCTGGTCATTCAGTGTATTCAGGTCATAGCATTGCCCCCACAGGCTTGTACAGTAGGCACTAGGCATGATGGGTGCATCACTTCACCTGCCTTTCTTCTTACCTTGATGTGGCCAAAGTGTGCACTTTCTTCTCTCCAGACATTTTTGGTGCATAATGAATTTTTGTGAAAACTTTCAGGACATTATTTGATGGGGCCCAATATGATTAAAAACCTGATCAATTGTGTGATCTACTCTAACCTAAGAGATCAACTTGAATAGTTTTGTCTGGTTTTCTTGGCTGTTTTTCAACACTTTGTACGAATCAATCCTGGGGTAGCATTTCCTCCTTCGACCACTCTATCACACTGGCATGCAAGTTACCATTAGACAATTGATTTTAATTGGATGTCTTTTCAGGAGAATTGAAGCATTGTTTCAATGAGCCGTAAAAGCAACTGCTAATTTGTCCATATCTGGAGGATATCCAGCGAAGTCATGATATATGGGACCTCTTCTGGAGCTTTGCCAACTTATGGTGGTGCTGCACTTATTGTAGAAATGTGTGAAAATGCAAAAAGTATAGGCTCGTCATGCTTGTGTTTTTTTCCTTACGATTTGAAAACCAGAAGTCATAGCAGAGCTGCTACAACGTTTAATAAAAATGTCTGAGATGATGCAATTCTACTGTTATTTTTGCTTTGCAATTTTGTTAGCTCATCTGTATTCTTTTTTAAGTAGTGTGGCTAATTAACAATTATTTTAACTCCAAGTATTGGCAAAATATTAAATTTTACATACAAACCTGCATCTTGGAACTAAATGATGAAGAATTCGAAGAAAAGTGATTGTTAAATTTACGGATATTTTTCTTTCATTTTACACAATATAAGCCCAGGACTCATGATTTGTCTCATAAAACCATTGTAATGTTCTTCCAACTCTGCAATTCAGGCCGGTACATGTACAAAAACGTTTGAGTCTGCTGTCTCATGGCACGCCACAGCAGTTTAGAAGTTATCTCTCATTAATCTGATGTGAAAGTAAAGGAAATGAAACACATCTAGTTTGGAAATAGAAATATTTTTACAGTTTCAAATTCGAATGGCCCCCAGTTTTCATTAGAAATGATACTTGCTCTTACGCCTGTAATAGACCAACACTTGATTGATTCACCCCCATCCAGACAGAAGCGTTTCCCTTGCTGCTGAAAATTGTGCATTACTTTAAGTGGCAAATCCCTAAGAAGATGTTGAAGTCCGACTTAAAGGTTTTAGTGGTGGACCAGTTGGTGGCAGCTGGGTTGCTTACAGTACCTGAGGTTTCTGTTGAGCCGAGTGTCACAGAAACTTGTCACACCTGAGCATGACAACAAATATGGTCAAGGTGCAGTTGCTGGGGAGGATCCTGAGGTTTTTGGACAGGGACGACACTTCCTACTTCTTCTGCAAGCTCAGAGGGCCAAGATAGTGCTTGATTAAAGGTGCTCTTGGCACGCCAAATGGAGTCTGAGGAAAGAGCTAGAAAAGCTCAAATGGAGTTGGAAATCAGAAAATTAAAAATAGAGGAAGATAAAGCTGTAAGGCTCTTTAATTTTATGTTACCCCAATTATTCATCCAGCCAACTGTGGCCGTAACAGATGCTGTGGCATGACCTTAAACAGTCCCTTTAAGCTTAAAACCCTTAAAAAGTGGCTGATTAGAACACTTCTCCAAAAAGGATTTTAATGAAAAGCCTGCACAGCGATCTTAAAGATTAAGACATTTGATGGCTGATGCGGCTAACAAGGGGAAAAACCTGTTATTTCATGTAAGGTGCATTTACTTTTCACATAGGTCCAGATTGGTATAGATAGTGTTTTTTTTTTCTTTAAAGACCATTTTTTGTCAGATCATGTCATTTTTGATGTTCTAAAACATTTAAATGTGAAAAAACATAAACAAATACTGTTACCTAAACCATCAAAAATGTCCTTATTTGGCATTGCTTACTTTAGGATTTATAGAAGACATTGACGCCACGGCTCTAAAAAGAATCACCAGCACCATGACTAAAAGTCCTAAACTTTTGCATTTATGCACTGAGGCAGTCAGAGTTGCATGTTAGTGGGAGAGCGCTGTCTCCACTGTCTCTGACAAACAAAGAATGAAACGATTAGACAACGGCTTTAGGAGGAGAAGAGATGTCGTTATTTCTGAGAGGCATCAACCCTCCACCCCCCACCCCACATCTCCGCCAACCATCCCCATCTCGCTCTCTGTCTCATCCATCCTCATCCTATCTCATTCTCTTTGTAATCTATAATCCCTCCTTCTCCTCCATCTCCATCTTAACCCCAATCTCGTCTCTTTTATCTCTTACTTCACAGCCATTGGTCCTAACTCTCCTGCTGCTGTAGTGTTTTCTTTACAGATTCCTTTGAGAAAGATGGGAGGGGGGTTGTGGGGGAGCTAAGCCTCTGCAGTGAGATGTAAGCTCTGACAGCACATTGCTCCGTTGCGCTGCACAGCAGAGGTGTCCAGGTCATAGCTTATTGTTAGTTGGGGCAAAAGATAGCAATGCACAAATAACACATACGGAATAAAGGAAGTAGTTTGTAGACCTCAAAGATGCACAGAATTACATTTGTACTAGGTATAATTTTTTATTTAATGTAGCATTGGAATTTGGACCATTCTGCTCCATCGTGAACTGAAAACCAGGATGTAATTATTCCATGTGAACAACTAACAGACAGCCAGTGGTGCAGTGCTAGTCACACAAAGTACACTTGCTTGTACCGGGGAACTGACTAGAGTGGCTGGCATGTCAGTTCAGCACGGATGCTTTTTTATAACCTTTCTAAACAACAGTAGTCTGATTTTTTAATGGGCAATTTTGTTTTAAATAGTATTGCATGCAGTGATATTTTATGTATTATTTAAAAAAATCAGTGTTTCTTAGTTTCAATATTTCCAACAGGATCACTGACATGAAATTCCCACTAGTGTCATAGTTGTATTTTCTTGACCCACATGCAGAATCTTATGCAGGGACCAGAGTAAAACAGAAAGGGGATTTATTTAAATATTTACAAGAGCTCTGAGCACAACTGATATAGGAATTAGACTGAGTAATGGATAGCAGTGATGCATATCCAAATGTGGGAAGAACAGAAATTAGTGTCACTTATGGGGTTGGAGTAGGATGGCAGAGTTGAGGGAGGAGAGAAGATCCCATTGGTGCCATGGAAGAAAGCACAGGTGAGTCCAGTAAACCAAAGAGATGATGATGACTGGGGAAAGCAAAGCTGCAGAGATCGACCCTGGTCTGAGTGTGATTCAAAAAGTAAAGACAGGTTTATCGGTGGTGTAGTGCTATTACACACTGTTTTAAGTTATCTAATGTTTCATAAATAACTCTCTGTCTGTTAGGTGTTGTCCAGTGAATATCTGCCCAAGGGCTGATATTGGGACTGTTCAGGTATTGACCTGTTCTCGACCTCCCCTGGTTCTTTTATCTGATAATGTGGTTTTTGCATTGTAGACTTCTGTAGTAACAAAAAGACTCTTCAAACCGTAACTATATTTTACCATATTTAATCTAAAAGGCAGAGGAATGGTTTACAGACACATCAGCGCTGATGGGCTCCTGATCGAACATGACGCAACGGCAATGAAAGCAGCAAGAGCCCCGACTGATCATTTCTTAAGCATTATAAAGAAGTCTAGGTACACTCCCATGCAAGGGCTGTACGGTTCCTAACATGTCGTCAGTAAAATAATGTGTCACCACTTGGGTGCTATCTGATGACCTTGTGTCCCGACCTTGTGTCCCAGACTATCTAGGTGTGCATGAAGCTCCCAGGACTGACGTTCCACTCGTTCATCCCATTTCTATGTTCTACTCATACGCCACATTTCCAACAGGACAATGGTTGAAAGGAATGATTTGAGCACTGGCGTTCTTTTAAAAGCAAACTCTGCACACATATAGGATAAAGGAGTGACAACTTCTCTTCAAATTCAAGAATTTATTAACAGAAACAAAAGGAACATCCAGAGAACATCACTATAGAATGCCATTTTTCTGAATTAACTTTATATTTCAATCAAAAAATCCTCTTTACTAGGCTAGGGAAACTTAACTAAAACTACTAGGCAAAATGAAGATAAAAAGAAGCTAAGAAACTATGTACACACAAAAGAAACAAAAAGTTAAGTTAAAGAACCAAACATCATCTTAAAGAAAGTGGAATGAGGTTAAATTATCTTAGCTAATTCAGAACAACATTTGGTATGTGTTTCAACCCATTCACAATGCAAATCCTGAGTTAAACAAATATTATTTAATAAAAATAACATTTTATAGAATGAGTAAATAAATATTAATCAGTAAAAAAAATCAGTAAACTTTAGAACGCTTAATTTTATTAATGTGATTATTCCTCTTGGAAGCTAGGGGTCGCTGTAGAGATTGGCGACTTCTGAACAGCCCCTCGTCTTAGCTTGGCCGTCTCGAGTCAGCTTTCTCCTGCACAGCTTAGACAGAGCACCACTGATTTGATTATAATGTCAGTTTCACAGAAAGCACACTTTACTCAGCTCGGTCGACCCTGCAGATGCTTGCAGAGTCATTGTGCCCCATGCGGCCCGTATGGGTGGCTTGTCTCCCCAGTGCGGACCCTCTCCTCGAGAGTCCACAGGCAAAAAGGAGGAGGATGTTTCCCCCCAATGCCATCCCAATGAAACAGCTGGAATGAGGACGATTTTCTGTGGGAAACTTGGCTTTATAGCCACAGCACCCTCCTGAGGGGGGTGGGGGGGGGTTAAGTTTCTGGTGCCTGTAAAAGTACTGTTTCATTTGTTTCCAATTCAATATGATTTTTCCTCATGGCTTGATGGCACAACAGTGAAATCCAGCATAGATGCAGTAATTTTAACCAACATAATTTATCATCAGGCAAAGAGAAGTCATCTTCCAGCTCCTTAAATCCACCGCTGTTGATGAAGGAAATTAGACAGCTGCTCAATCTGCAGCAGGCCAGCCATGTTTGTGGAAACATACCCTATACCGATATTATAGTGTGTCCACACTCATGTGTCTAACACAGTTTTTTTGTTATTATTTAAAGATCATAAAAGGCTGTATGCCTTCCCAAGCAAAGTTTAGCACCTAGTGGAATTGTTCTGATTTAGATGTAATTTGGTTCACATGCAGAGCACTGGTCTATATGTGAAGGATTTCATTTGCAAGGACCTGGAATGTCTAGACAATGCAACAGAGGGTGGTATCCTGAACGGAACAATCCATCCATCCATCATTCCATCTATCCAGGCTTCCATCATTCAATCCATCCATCCAGCCATCTATCCAGGCTTCCATCACTCCATCCATCCATCATTCCATCCATCCAGGCTTCCATCATTCAATCCATCCATCCAGCCATCTATCCAGTTTTCCATCATTCCATCATTTCATCCATTCACTGTTGTCCCCTTATCCAAGATTGGATTACAGGAGAATATAAAGGTCAACGGAGAAACACAGATGACTATCTCCCCAGTGACATTCTCCAACTCGGTTTGGGGGATTCAAAGCATTTCTGTGCCAGTAGGGGTATACAGTAGGTTCTGGGTCTGTGCCACGGTATCTTCTCAGTAGGATGTGCCCATGAGGTATCCTGGTCAGATGTCCAGACCCACCTCAGCTAAGTCCTTTTGATGAGGAAGAGTACTGGTTCTACTTCAGTTTTCCCCTGAATGATAGTGTTCCTAACTCTGTATCAAAGACAGAGTGCAGCAACCCCGCAGAAGAAATAAATGTTAAATGTGATCATGTTCTTTTGGTCATGATCCATATCTCATGCCCATGGGTGAGAGTTGAAATGTAGACAAGCCAGTTGTGAAATCTTACTTTTTACCTCAGTTCATTCCTTACCCTCAAGCAGCATATCATTGCAAACAAATCACCAATCATCTATCCATGTCCTGTTCCAGCACAACATCACTGTGTATTACTCAACAAAATTCAGTAAATTTACTCAATTTTGTATGTTACTGTGCCAGCTGTAATTATTCATGTCAACTCATTTAGTTGTAGTTGTAGCTATGCAGGTGATAAAGTATATTTAAAATATTTGACTGTTTTTCAATCTACTCCATATTTTTATTTCAAATATGTTGCACTAAAATATTTACGTAAATGTTAGTTTTAATTTCTAGAGTGCACCTTGAACTTGTTCTGCTTCAAATGGCAGAGGAGGCAGTGTGTTGTCAGAGCTAATGGTCTCATATAAAGACAACTTTTATGGTGACGTGATAAAAAATGAGGTAAATAGAGAGTTGTTGAACACAATCAGGAGCTAGGAACAGCAAAATTCTCGAATTGAACACATTAACCCCTAACAATACACAATGCATTGAAACCCAAAAAACTGAATACCCCAGTATGTTAGGTCACTTTGCAAGAATGTTTAAACACTGGGTATTGGGTCAACTATAATTTGGCTGGGACAAAAATAACCAGAAATCCCCTCCTATAATGGCTCAGAGACCAGAACACAGTGCTTGTATTTTCCCTCCATTGACAAGCTCCCTTCCATACACACCCTGCACTGCAGGCTGTGGCAGTGGGGGTTTACTGCTCTCAGCATGAGATGCCCTGAAGCAGAAAAGATTTAGTAAAGTGGAGAACCTGCATTTCTCCTTCTTACTGTTAAGACTCTAACAAGCAACGTTTGGCTACAGCAGTCAGATCAAAAACTTAATAATAACCAAGTTAGTATTCAGTCGGCATTCCATATACACATCAATGATTAACTGCCCGGTTTTAATTTTATTTGCCTTGTGTCATCAGTTTTATTATCAGGTCTTAGGAACATAAACAGGATTTAAGTGAAGTCGTTAAGAGCTGACAGTATGTTTGATTGCAGGAGTTGCTATGAGACCCATGTGAAACAGAGGGAAACACCAGTCCTGGGATGCACGGCTGATACTGTAACTGTGAGCACAATCAGGCTCAGTATACATGATTTCTGCTCAGCCTGAATGAAACTGTGAGAATCTGATGCAGCAGGGATGTAATCACAGAGGACGCACTTCCACTGATGTGGCATAGCTAATGCAATATAGCTCACAATGAGAGCTCACTGTTTTGCAGTGTATTCATTGCTTTCTACAGACTGCTGCTACAGAAGTACAGTGTTGTGAAAAGTATTTGCTTTCTTACATATTTCTACTGTTTTCCTACTGTATTTTGTCAACCCTAAATATTTTAGAGCATTCACAAATATATTGTCAGACCCAGATAATCTGAATAAATAAATACAAATGCAGTTTCCATATGATAGTTTGATTTACTAATTAGAAAATAAAGATCATGGCTCTCAGTCTCCCTGTGACAACTTACTAAGGGGTGTTAAAAAGTGAACTCAAATTGATTGTTGAACCTCGGATTTAGGTGGAGCAATCTGGCTTTCATCGTGGCCTTGGAGGGGGATATTGAGATTATGCTTCCCTGTTCTACATGTGTTGTATGGCTTTGAAGGGCTATCAAAGTCTTGTAAGCCCAAAGCAAGAGCCCTGTTTGCATTCTCGACACAAAGTCAAACTGTAATGACTGGAAACCGAGGACCCTGAATACAGCCAGACAAGATCAGATATTGTTAAGAAAACAGTTTATTGAGATGAAAACTGCTGCAGGTCGATGGTGAATCACCAGCGCCTGAAACAGGAACCACTCACAATCCAGAAAACCAACAGGGAGAATGAGTGTAGACACCTGCAGGTGTGAGGATTCGCTGGTGAAGCCCAATGTGACTCAGAGTCCGATCAGAGTAACTAGAAGGATCTCACTTCTGGAACTGACAGGAAATCGGTGGTTGAGAAACAGGCACAGGGTCAGAACCATAATATCAGAGTCAGGCAGAATGATCAGGGGAATAACCAGAGTCCAAAGTCCAAGAGAAGATCCAGGGTTAGAGCCAGGTGATCAGAAATCCAGAGAGAATCCAAAGCAGAATCCGGGGGCAGAGTCAAGGCATAGAAACAGGTCAGAAATCAAGACAGTACAACAATCAGGTCCGACGGGGGCTTGGCAGGCTCAGAGAACCAGAAGGCAGAAACAGGTCAGAAACAGGCAGACAGGCAGGATTCAGAACGCTGGATAAGCCTCACCAGTGGTTCGTAATAATCTGGCACTAGTGACTGGTCTGAGAGCTGGTTATATAGTCACAGGTGCAGGTGGATCTGGTGAAGGCTGACGAGAACAGGGCTGAGCTGCACAAGTGTGAATCAGACCAGCACTAGTGCCAAGATCATGACACAAACATGTTCCTAGTGCTGGAATATCTTGTTAGTGATCCTGTTTGAGGTGTCTGTGGACATGAACTGAAGGCATAGTGATGCAGAAGATGGTGTCTGGTTTGGGAGCCTCTGAATTTCATCACTCCTTTTTGCAAACAATGTGGTTCTGATGGGTTCCACAGATCATGACTGTCAGCATACTCTAGAGCAGTTCGCAGGTGAGTGTGAAGTGGACAGGATGAGAGTCCGGTAATCTAAGTCTTAGAGCATGGTTCTCAATTGTAAAAAGGTTGAATACACGCCGTGGAGAACGGGTCAGTCTCTGCCTTAGGTGAAGGAGTTTAAGTATCTTAGTGATTTTTCACAAATGATGGTAGTACAAAAAGGGAAATAGAAAGACGGATTTGCGCCTCATCTGTTGTAATGCAGATGGTACTCTGGGCTGTTGTGAAAAAGAAAGAGTGTAAGAATGGTTTACTAAATAAAAATCAATAACCTTTAGGACACTTGATTTTTCTTAATGTAATTATTTCCCCTGGAAATAATTAAGACTCAAATTGGTAACTTAAGAAGCTAGAGGGTGCTGTAGGCAGACGATCGATTGGAAATGATGTGTCCGGGCATATTCAGGCCATGTAGCCATTAGCTTGATGGGTTAATCTTAAAGTAACACGTGACACCTTTGAATTCAACATTAATGTTCTATATTCATGCTGTACACGCTCAAACGCTCGTAGCACGTTCGGACGATGGCAGAGTAAAACGAAAACAAGCATTTAGTTTTACCAAACCGTAGTTATGTTTAACCAATGTTAGTAGTGAGTTATTGAGGAGGCTAATAGCAGCTAATACAAGTGGACATTTGGCACTCATTTAAAAAGACTTTTGAGCTATATTTTGTTGTAATGACAGACTGGAAAACAGTCTGTTCGTCTTGTCTTCCTTCGCTGTAAGACCCTTGCAGCTTCGTTTGGATCCCGCTCCAAGGCGCTGCCTGCTTGGATCCCGCTCCAAGCCCTGCTCGGGTTCCGTCCCAAAGCTCTCCCTCCAGCTAAGCTCAGATCCCATTGCGAGGCTCGTCCGCCAGCCCTGGGTTCCGCCCCAAGGCTCACCCACGGTCCTCCAGCTCCCTCCCATCCGCCTGCTCCTGCCTTCACCATCCGCCTGGTCCATCCCGGTAAAGACTCTGTGGTTCTCATCCTCAACTCATCTCCTTTAATAAAACTCTTAAACACAAAGCTCTGTGTGTGGTTGTGTTTGGGTTCATCAGAACAGCTCATGACAATTTCCTTATGGAAAAAAAGTTAGTCATAACCTTATATCACAAACACTCAGAAAGCTCAACCAGGGCTTCTACGATATCTCCAGAAAAAAAGATACACTGATGTCTTAGAATCCAAAGACTGTTGTGTTCACAAAGACACAGGGGACTCTGTTGAAGTTGCTCGGGCACTTTTATTTAGCCATGATGTTCACTCACATCTGTTCACATAGCAGCTGTGTGGGAATCGCCTCTTACTCTGTACTTATATCCACTCACACCAGCCCATTGGGGCACCTGG
This sequence comes from Fundulus heteroclitus, assembly GCF_011125445.2. NCBI lineage: Eukaryota > Metazoa > Chordata > Actinopteri > Cyprinodontiformes > Fundulidae > Fundulus > Fundulus heteroclitus. The sequence continues at coordinate 31,198,926 of NC_046368.1, read as the reverse complement.
TGGACAAGTATATTGCCACTCATCATCCCATCCCACTTTCTTTAAAATAAAATAGAAATACATTAAAGATTACCCATTTCACAAATAATGGCATACTTCACATGTAACATATGGAGCACACTATGACATACCTTTTCCTTTTTTTTCTTTTTACAAGTTGAGTCTATCAGGTTTTTTACAGTTCTTTTGGTTGTCCTCAACATAGGTGGATTCACACCAATAACACAGTCTTTAGTAGTTGTAGTGAAGGTCTGCAATTCTTCACAGCCTATACTTAGTTTATCAACAGTCTCTGGTGGACTATTCAATAAGTTGCGGCAATAACGTCTAGAAATTTGTCCATCCTCAGTTTTGACCTCAAATGAACGTGGAGCTACTTCTTGCAGATTAGTAGCTCTAGTCTTCCATCCGTCATTGTCCTGGATTTGGACTGTATCATTGAATAACAGTGGGGTAACAGCCTCAGCTGCACTGCCATAAAAGGACGTCTGCTTCTCTTTCTGCTTCTGTAGCTTGTTGTGCAACTTTTGCTGGTTTGTGTTAACTTGGTTCCTGATTTGATTACTGTAGCTTGGAAGCATTGTACGGAGCATCATCTTCAATAGCAGTTTGGCCAGTATTGAAAAGCCACATTGCAGCGGTAATGGTCTGTAGCTTAATAAAGCTAGATATGGATCAGAGTTACTATCTGAAGCTTTCTTCAAAAGTTGCTTGAAAATGTGAACACCTCTTTCCGCCTGACCGGAAATTATATTGTTCTGAAAACTTCTGCCATTCTCTGCAGCTAAAGCACGCTCCATAATCACATTGGAATCACATCCCTGGCAAAGATTGATTTAGCATGCATTATGGCACAGTTTCAAGACATAAGAGCCAATATGGGATAATAAGAATAATAATCAAGTACCACTAAATAGTCTAGACCTTTGAAACATAACAAATCCATTTCTACTTTTCTCCATGGCACTGTTGGAATGTCAGCTACACCCATAAGCTCCTTGGTTTGTTTATTTCTAAACGTTTCGCATGCATCATATTTGCTAATCAGCAACTCAATATCCTTGTTAAACCCTAGCCAGAAACCTTACTCTTTTGCTCTTCTTTTATACTTTTCAATGCAAACATGGCCTTCATGTTTATGCAGCAGAATGTATTTTTGCAAACTTTGTGGAATCACAAGTCTGTTCTTTTTCAGTAACAGTCCATCAACCACACTAAGATCACTTCTGACATTACGAAACTGTGCAATTGACCCCGCTGGCCACCCCTCATTTAAGTTCTAGATGACACATTGCAACTCTGTGTCTTTTGCTCTCACTTCAACTATCTGTTTTAACTTGTCATCTGACACTGGCAACACCGCAAACACCATGTTTACATGACTCTGAACATCTTCATCCGTTGAACTCACATCTGATGAAGGGGCTCTGGAGAGAGCATCCGCGAGCACAAGATGCTTTCCTGGAGTGTAGATCAGACTAAAGTCATATTTATGCATCTTCATCATTAGATGCTGAATTTTCAGTGACATCTCACTCAGATTGTTTTTAATGATGGTAACCAGTGGTCAATGATCTGTCTCAACTATGAATGATGAAAGTCCATACACATAGCTATGAAAACACTCAAGTCCGTAAGCCAGTCCCAAGCATTCCTTTTCAATTTGAGCATAGCTACATTCAGATTGTGGCATAGTTGTAGAAGTATATGCTTTCCACTGTCCATCTTCAGCTTGGAGTAGAACAGCTCCAGTTCCATCCATTGAAGCATCTGTTGACAGTTTTATTTTTTTTCTCTGGTCATTGAAGGCCAGCACTGGTGCAATAGTTATAAATAGATAAAAATATCTATTTATAACCAAAAGTTATGTATTGCTAGTATATATGGCCCAAATGTAGATGACCCCTCATTCTTCCACAAACTTTTCCATGCACTTTCAAAACACGGAGATCATTTTCTATGTATTGGGGGTGACCACAACTTTGGTCTAAATAAGGAAATAAACAGGTTGCATACAACAGGGACTCAGCACAATTGGCAAATCATTTAATGTAGTCAAACAATACATGAGTGATTATGGTCCTTGCTATGCATAGCGATAGGACCATAGGCTATGCATAGCGATCTCTTCAGACAGTAACAGTAAGGAATATGCTTTCTTTTCAAATATCCATCATACCTACTCTTGTTTGAACTGTTTCTAAAGCTCGCTGCTGTCTGACATTTCAGAAACAATTATATATGTTCTGTCTCTCTTCGAGGTCGGTCGTGTTTTTCTCTCCTCTCCAGCTTTCAACCCCCCCTCCCCCTCTCCTGCTTCTGCTGCTATGTCTTGTCTTTCTGAGCACTTTCTTCATATCAACCGAACTCTGAAAAACATGGATCTGGTAAGCTGGTCTCTCAATATTATTGATCAAATTTTTTCAACGGGTAGGCAACGAAAGGGGGACCCTGATTTGACTCATTTTGTGGGATACACCCTACATTCCTGGATGGAAAACGATGTGTGTTTTGACTTTGCCATTCCTGGACATTTGAAACGTTTGCATGTTTGCATTCAGGATACTTGGATTTCTACTTATTGGATTTGGTGGATGTTTGATGTATCAGAAAATACAGCGGATGTTGGTAGCCATTTGGGCTTGATCAGGCTGCCGGCTGGATATGACGTGCTCACTATGGCTGTGAACGGACAGTTCTGGAAGGTGGAGGAGCACGAAAAGCTGGATGTGCTGGTACGCAGACTGGCTTCGGTGGTTGGACTCAAGGGGAGATGGGATAAAATCTGGAAGTGAAGCACGGAAAAGCCCAACAATTTGGGAAATTGGATTTTGCCATTCGGAGCCAGCAAAAGACTTAAAGCTGACAGCAAAGTCAGTGCAGCTTGTCTATGCCTTCCGTATCTCTACTCCTGGATTGTTATTAGGCAAGGCAAGGCAAGGCAAGGCAAGGCAAGGCAAATTTATTTATATAGCACAATTCAGTACAAGACAATACAAAGTGCTTTACATGATTAAGATATACCAAAATAATAAAATGTAGATAGAGATTAGGAACGAGCTCAGAACTCTCCCCTGCTCCCTCCTCCCCCGCTGACATCTGCGGATGCTTTCTGAACTGTTGGCCGGCTGATAACATCAAGGACAATGGCCTCTGGAGAGTGTTCACGGAAATATAAACACTTTCACCCAAACAGACACACATAACTGATATTCATATAAACTGATGAACTTACATGCGACTAGTCTGAAATGTTTACCTTCTGCTATATTTGTCTCGTCTTATTTGTGCTTTTTGTGCAAGAGGGTTTTGATACCTCAAACTGTATCCTGTTATAGGATAAAGTATGAGTTGTGTTTTTTTCCCTCCCATCTTCCTTTTTGTGGCCTCTATTTTTCCACAGAGTCATGGCAGTGCCATGTGGGCACCGAGTAAGGCGGTTGTCCTTGGCAGCAAGGCCTCAGTAAATCGTCTCCCACTGAAATGTTTGTGATGTTTTTTATGTTATGGCGGTTGTACTGAAACAGCAATTTCCCTCTGGGATTATTAAAGTATTTCTGATTCTGATATATCCTATAACTGTCAGTGATCATGTTCCTGTCTCTTTAACCTTAATGAATAAAAAAGTAATCCCACTAAACAAAACCTGGAGATTTAAAACATTACTGCTTAAAGATAAAGAATGTATCAAATATTTTAAAGAAGAGTGGTGTTGTGTCATCACACCATCGCTAAATTGTGTTAACTGTGACATAGGGAAGGATTAAAATTGGTTTGTGAGCGGAAGATTTTCCAGGCAAGGGCGGCCCCTATCTCAGCAGGGTGCCCTCTGTAACCCAACCCCATAGACAAAAGACCAGACCCTCACTCCTGACCAGCTCTCAGACTACTGACCAGACTCGGAGATGACCACTTCTCCAGGAAAAAGCTACCAGCCGTCACCATTCCATGCTTTTTGAATCAGATCTACAGTGAACAAGGATTCACTGAATTATTCTGATTATGACCAACCACTTTTGTTTTGTCTTTTGTTTGTTTTGCATGTAAATAGTTCCTAGTGATGTTCTCTGGGGGTTAATTTTATTTCTGGTATTAAATTCTTGAACTTGAAAAGAAGTTGTCATTTATGCTATGTGTGTGCAGAGTTTGTTGTTAAACGATCGCTAGTGCTTGAATTCATCCCTTTCAACAGCTGATTATCACTAGACAATACTTAACAGGCAGAGAGTTATTTAATAAGCATTAAATAACTTTAAAAAGTGTATAATTGCACAACAGTGGGCTTCATATTTGGAGTACAATGATTTACCATGGACATCAACATCTATGCTCAGGGAAGCAGGGAAAGCAGTGATGAGAGGTAAAATAATTAAATTCTGATCTCATAAAAAAGAAGATATAAAACAAAAATATTCAGGAATTAGAAGAAAAAATGAAGTTACTAGAAACCTCACAGGAAGAGGAAAAGCGGGGTAAAATCCGTAAAGCAAAATTAGAATTAAACAAATATCTTGAAAAGCAAAATAAATTTTAATACAAAGACTTTGAAAAGAAAACTCTGAACATGGTAATACATTTGGGATGCTTCTTAGCTAATCAGCTAAAGATGAATAAAGAAAAAAACAACTTTATTTGCAGTTACAGACACAACACGGAATGTATATCATATGAAAGTATAAATAACACCTTCCAAGATTTCTACAAAGTTTTAGACACATCAAAGCAAAACTCATCAGATAATGGTATTGATCAATTCCTGGATAACATAACACTTCCTAAATTAACAGATAGTCAAACAATGACCCTGGATTCACCCCTGACAACAGTTGAAATTTAGGAAGCTCTCAAAAGCATGCCCAATAAAAAGGCTCCAGGTCCAGATGGATATCCAGTGAAATTTTATAAAGAATTCTGGAATACTCTGGCACCAATATTCCACAGGATGTTGCAGAAAACTTAGGAAAATGGCAGATTTCTGTCAGATAATTCCGCACAATATACTTGCAGAGTAAAGATGATTCTGACAGTAGTTCGATTGCCTCCTTCTCCCATAAAGAGTTGAAAACAGATTTGTTCACTTCTGTTGCACCGCGTCCTGAGTCTTCATACTGCTTTTTTTTTAATCAACAGTCAATATTTCACTATATGGCTCCTCTGTTGGAATGTCTGTTGTTTCTAGTTTGTACAATGTGGACATCACACTGTGTCTGTCTTTTGTGATTCATCCACACCCTGACTGACATAATTGGCCCCTTAAGCTTTCACATTGTTATTACTTTTGTGCTGCACTACTCTCCACTTGTTTTCAGTCTTGGTAGCTGAACTTTTTGATCTGCACACTTTCTGGATATGGCCAGACTTTCCAAACTTGTGACATTTTTCATTCACAAATCTACATTCCCCTGGCCCATGCTGCTCACTTCCATGCCTGTGGCAAGCCTTTATTCTATGTTTCTGGAAGCTCTTATTTGATGTGATTTGGCCACTGTCCTCTTGCTGGTGGATGAACAGAATCCAATGACTGTAAATCTTTAACATCCCTGCAGGCTATCTCAATAATGTTAGTCAGCCTCAAAAGTCAAAAGTTAGGTCTGACTCCTACAAAAACTGACGCTGTATGTGGTAATTCCCAATCCCAAAAACAAGTCTGTCACATTGCATCTCTGACAACTTGTCATAGATGATGACATAATGTCAGCCCTGCAATAATGTCCTCAGCACAGCCATATATGTCATAACCAACTCTTCATGCTTCCTCCCTCTGGAGTTGAATTTATAGTGTTGCACAATTTCACTTGGCTTAGGGATGAAGTGATCTTCAAAGGAGCAATAGATGACATTTCACCATTAGGTGTGCTGCTGAGCACTGTCTGTAGACCAAAACAAGATGTGTGGCAAGCCACGCCTCTTGCATGCAAGCTCCACTCTGGCTTCCTTTTACAGTCCAAAAAACATGACTCTGCGGTTAATTGGCCACAGAGTCATGTGTTTGTGTGCATATACACACACACACACACACACACACACACACACACACACACACACACACATGCAGGGGTTGGACAATGAAACTGAAACACCTGGTTTTAGACCACAATAATTTATTAGTATGGTGTAGGGCCTCCTTTTGCGGCCAATACAGCATCAATTCGTCTTGGGAATGACATATACAAGTACTGCACAGTGGTCAGAGGGATTTTAAGCCATTCTTCTTGCAGGATAGTGGCCAGGTCACGACGTGATGCTGGTGGAGGAAAATGTTTCCTGACTCGCTCCTCCAAAACACCCCAAAGTGGCTCAATAATATTTAGATCTGGTGACTGTGCAGGCCATGGGAGATTATTAACTTCACTTTCATGTTCATCAAACCAATCTTTCACCAGTCTTGCTGTGTGTATTGGTGCATTGTCATCCTGGTACACGGCACCTCCTTCAGGATACAATGTTTGAACCATTGGATGCACATGGTCCTCCAGAATGGTTCGGTAGTCCTTGGCAGTGACGCGCCCATCTAGCACAAGTATGGGGCCAAGGGAATGCCATGATATGGCAGCCCAAACCATCACTGATCCACCCCCATGCTTCACTCTGGGCATGCAACAGTCTGGGTGGTACGCTTCTTTGGGGCTTCTCCACACCGTAACTCTCCTGGATGTGGGGAAAACAGTAAAGGTGGACTCATCAGAGAACAATACATGTTTCCAATTGTCCACAGCCCAAGATTTGCGCTCCTTGCACCATTGAAACCGACGTTTGGCATTGGCACGAGTGACCAAAGGTTAGGCTATAGCAGCCTGGCCGTGGATATTGACCCTGTGGAGCTCCTGACGGACAGTTTTGGTGGAAACAGGAGAGTTGAGGTGCACATTTAATTCTGCCGTGATTTCCTCTTGCATCCACAGTTAATCCTGTTGGATGTGGTTCGTCCTTCTTGGTGGTATGCTGACATTACCCTGGATACTATAGCTCTTGATACATCACAAAGACTTGCTGTCTTGGTCACAGATGCGCCAGCAAGACGTGCACCAACAATTTGTCCTCTTTTGAACTCTGATATGTCACTCATAATGTTGTGTGCATTGCAATATTTTGAGCAAAACTGTGCTCTTACCCTGCTAATTGGACCTTCACACTCTGCTCTTATTGGTTCAATTTGCAATTAATGAACATTGGCCACCAGGCTGGTCCAATATATATATATATATATATATATATATATATATATATATATATATATATATATATATATAAAACCACACCTTGAAAAAGTTTTTATTCAACTACAGACATTCTTGGAGACCAATTCTATTCCTGATAAATTTCAGTCTGGTTTTAGATCCCAACATAGCACCGAGTCAGCACTATTGTCTGTACCAGCACGCTGGGAACCCTGCTGTGCTGGTACTGCTGGACTTCACAGCAGCTTTTGATACAGTTGACCATGCAGTCCTTGTATCTCGCCTAGAGCACGTCGGCATCCGTAACACCCTTCTCCAATGGTTTAGGTCATACCTGGCAAACAGGAGTTTCTCTGTCGCGATTGGTGACCACCGCTCCTCAAAGGCATCGCTGTCCTGTGGGGTGCCACAGGGATCTATTCTCGGCCCTATTTTGTTTTCAATGTATATGTTACCTCTGGGATCAATTATAAAAAAGCACAACCTGTCTTTTCACTTATGTGCCGACGACTTGCAGATATATTTGCCCATGAAACAAAACGAAAACACTGCCTTTACTAAGCTACTGGACTGCATTACAGATATAAAGCAGTGGCTGTCACAGAACTTTTTGCACTTAAACGACAGCAAAAATGAATGCATTTTGTTTGGTTCTCCATCTATGTCAAATGTTATCACCACAAACTCTGGTACTCTGGTCCCCTATTTTAATTCCCATGTCAAAAATCTTGGGGTAACATTTGATAATGGGTTCAAATTTGACAAACAGATGAGCTCTGTTGTCCGCTCAAGCTTTTTTTAACTCCGTCTTTTGGCCAAAGTTAAGTCCTTTCTTAGTTGGCAGGATCTCGAGAAGGCAATCCATGCTTTCATCAGTTCAAGACTGGATTACTGCAATGCCCTTTACGTTGGCCTCAGTCAGTCATCAAGTTCTCGTCTCCAACTTGTACAGAACGCTGCCGCCCGATTTTTAACAAGCACGTCCAGACGCGAACACATTACCCCTGTGCTGTCGTCTCTCCACTGGCTTCCAGTCCATTTTAGAATTGATTTTAAACTCCTGCTATTTATATTTAAAGCCATTTATGGCTTGGCCCCCTCTTATTTGTCTGAGATTTTAACTTTTCGTAATAGTGGCAGAGCCTTGCGCTCCTCGGGTCAGCTTCTGTTAGAGGTCCCTAGGTCAAGGCTTAAACAGTGGGGCGATTGTTCTTTTGCCGTCGCTGCTCCCAGACTGTGGAACAAACTACCCCCTGACATCCGCAGCACTACTGATCTTAGCCTTTTTAAAACGAAGCTTAAGACCAACTTTTTTAAATTAGCATTTAATTCTGACCTGGGTAATACGGTCTGTTAGGTGTTCCTCCTTTTGTCTGCTCCTTTCTATGTATTTTTTAAATGGCTTTTAACGTCCAGCAGCACTGCACCACTACAGCACCTTTTTATTGTATCTGTATGTTTGGTATGTCTTACGTATTGCTTTATGGCTCTATTGTAAAGCACTTTGGGTACCGTTCGGCTATTGTAAAGGGCTATACAAAAAAGATTGATTGATTGATTGATTGATTGATTGATTGATTGATTGATTGATATAAATATTTTTTTGCTGGACTGAAAAGTTTGTTTTCGGTCCAGAAAAGCTTTCTGACAAGCTGCATCTCTTGATTGATCAACTTCATCAACAGAAATGAGGAAGAACCTCACAATGTTCTTCACGTCTGTGTCTGCCTATTAAAAGGAGCCATGCTTCCAAATGTCGTGCCGCTATATTGTTTGCTGCTCCTCAGAATTCAGTTGCCCTTGATTTCCCTTAATTTTTCTTCAACTTATTGCTTACAACATGCAGTTCTCAAGAGACTTTTCTCATTGCCATTCATTTAGTAACTCACAAAACAAGGTTACCACCCAAACAATCTTGTCACTGTTGTTTACATTCTGTATCTCAACTTTCTGACCAGCAACTCTTCTTCTTGTAAGTCATTATGGTATAGCATTTCTAAGCTGAACCAAACACAAACTATTACTGAAACTCACATAATACACGACCCTGACATACTGTATTTTCCCGATAATAAGGCACACCGTGAATTAACGTGTCTATGTGTGTCTTTGTCTACATATACGGCGCACCGGATTATAAGGCACATTAAATAGTCTTCCAAAGTGTGTAATATCACTCCATTCCTTCACGTACGCAGCTCTTTCCTGAGAGGGAGAGCCATCCATCTCTGTCGGGAGGACAGAGTAGTTGGATTACACTGCCCTGTTTCTAACATAAAGGCAAAATAAGCATAACTTTTATATTGAATAAATTTACTAGGTTTATTGTTGCTAGCGTGTACTCCGGGTGCGGGTTGACTAAAGGCTTCCTCCCACATACTTGGGGATGGGTACTATGCGCATACTGTGAGCTTGGCGGACTCCGCGTTGACTCTCCACGCTGACTCTCCACACATGTTTTACCCTTCATAGTCGAGCGTACTGTTGCCTATTGTGGCAAATTCCCACACTTTCTGCCAGTGGGACGAAGCAGCAGGACGAATGTGTGATGAGCTAGCTGAGCACCTAGAGCCATTTCTTTTCCAGCAGGCTCCCACCGCACACCTGTCAGTGAGAACAGAGAGGGACTGTGATGCTGTGCGTCCTTGCGACCGTCTGCTTGGAGCAGCTCAGTGAATCAAGCTCTGTGTCACATATAAAATAGTTTTCTGTAAAGATTTCTTGCCTCCGAGAAGTTTATAGTCTGACCAGTGGCGTCTCTGGCATGATCAGTTAAGTGGGGCACAAAAACTCAACACCTATTAGCAGCAGCCAATTTTTCTGTGATTAATACAACCTGAAATAAAGGCTCACTAATACTGTTCATTTATTGAACAGAAAAGATTCACATCGATCCTTCAATGAGGCAGCAAATCAGCTGGAGGGGGAAGTCAGGAACATACCACTACTCCAAAAGATTGAGGGGGCAGGAACTTTATTTGTTGAAGTTGACCTTAGTTATTTTCTTTTAATATTCACTTATTTGTGCTAAGTTAAATATGTTTTTGCTTTATCTGTTTTTTGTGTTCATATTTTTGGTTTGTTGTCTCTCTGTTATGTTGTGCCTCCCTCGTGTGGAAAGTTTACGTTATTTCAGCCCTATTTAAGCAGCCTCTGTTCTTTGTCTGGAGGTCATTTGTTTGCATTTTGTTACTGTTTAGTTGACCTCAGTTGAGTTGGGCCCAAATTCATGCTATTTATTATTTGAGTTATTTTGTATTGAGTTTTTACCCTTTTGCTAATCATTTTTGACATTTTTATATTGAAGTTTTTCTAATTTTTGGAACACCTTTTGTCCTTAAGTCTGGTCCCTCACACAGCCCAAATAGCAGATATTAGGACAATAGTTGAAAGGGTGATTTGAGCACTGGCATTCTTTTAACAGCAAACTCTGCACTCATATAGAATAAAGGAGGGACAACTTCTCTTCAAGTATGAGAATTTATTAACAGAAATCAACAAATCCTTTCTACTAGGTTAGTGAAACTCAACTAAACTACTAAGCATAATTAAGATAAAAAGAAAAGCGCAGGAACTATGTACACACTAAATAAAAAGACAAACTTGAATAGCTGAAAACCATCACATGAATGATTCAGTGAATTCTGGTTCACTGCAGGTTTAAGTCAGAGAACTAAAGTTAATTTTAAAGTATATTGAAGGATTAGCTTAACTAATTTAGAACAGATCTTTGGTCTGTGTTCAACCCATTCACAAAGCAAATGTGAGTTATATAAAACATTATTTTAGGAAATAACATTTTAAAGAAAACTTGCTCAGTAGAAATCAACCTTTAGGACACTTGAGTTCTATTAATGTAATTATTTCGCCAGGAATTAATTAAGATTCAAATTTGTAACTTGGGAAGCTAGAGGGCACTATAAGTAGAAGATCGATTCGGGCTGTGGAGCATGGGGATTTCTGCACGTTCCTAGCGTGAGTGTCCTTAGGCTCCCTGCACAGCTTGAAGGGACAATTTTCAGATCAGCTTTTCTCTTAGCCTGGCCGGCACTGCAAATGTTCATGGGTGTCCAAACCCAATTCAGACCCAGGTGGCTGTCTCCCCAGGGCAAACCACTCGTCACACGGGCTCACGGACAAGAAGAGAGATGTGGTGAAGAGAGCTTAGCTTTGTGGTGCCACCTGCTGTGATGAGGGCAGTTCCCTAAGGGAGGGAGCATGTAGCTTCTCATATTTCAGAAAAAGTCTGATTTTGTCTCTCCTGGCTGGTATCACAACAGTCACAAGATATGGATGAAGGTCGAAAGAACGTCATCCCAGGTACAAGGCGCTGAAATGAGTTTCCTCCGTAGGGTGGCTAGACTAAACCTTAGAGATAAGATGAGAATCTCCATGATCCAGGGCAAGTTTGCACTGGAGCTGCTGCCTCTAAGCATTGAAAGGAATCAGTTGAGGTGGTTCTGTCATCTGATAAAGATGCCTCCTGTTCACCTCTATTTGGAGATTCACACTGGGAAGGGCCAGAACGGGCTGGAGGGACTATAAGATCACACTCAGTAAATCAGGATGTGAGTTCCAATGAGACGTGTCAAATTAAAAGTACATTTGGAAAATAATAATCTTTAAGCAGGTATTAAACATGCTTTTCATTAAGTCCACATTTCTGTATTAAACATGTTGATTTTTATTGGTGTGATGTAAGATTCCAATTTGTGTTTTCAAAAGCTCTAAGCGCAAATCATCATTATTAATAGAAATTATAGCTTTAGAACATCAATCTTTGTGTAATTAATGTATATAATGTTTCACCCAGTGACTTGAGTTACTGAAATGAATTAACATTTCAATAATATTCTTATTTATTGATATCTCGTCTGGTCCAGGGACACACTGAGATCCCCTCAGCTGGAGGTTGTTGCCTGGGAAAGGGTTTCCCCTTTGGACCTGTTATCCTCACTCGGATGGATGGATGGATGGATGGATGGATGGATGGATGGATGGATGGATGGATGGATGGATGGATGGATGGATGGATGGATGGATGGATGGATGGATGGGACTTTTTAACGATGTTACGGAATTAGAATCAGGTTTTATTTGTTTGAATGGCCAAATATTTTTTTCTGACTCTGTTTTCCCTTTTTTATACTTATTCGGAGCTAGACAAATCAAATTCCCTAATTTTCCAGATTTTTCCAAACTACTTGGGAACCCGAAGTTGCATGTATTAATCAAGTCTTCATAACACTGACTCACTTGACCAGCCTTGGAGTGGCTGGTAGCTGATGAGTCAAATAAAGTCTAGAAATTTTGACAAGTTGAGCAAAAGCCGAAGTTTCAAATGTTATCTTTTCTTTTAGCAAGGCTGGGTTTGAAGAAACTGACAAACTCTCTTCACTGAAGGAGGAGGGATTTGACAGATGACTGAACATCCTTAAAACGCAAAAGCACACTATCTAAATTTAAATTTTTATACACACACCATGTAAATTTACTATTGCACTACTGTATCTTAAAATTAATCCAACATTTGTGTTTACTTTGGGTCTGTTTTAATATTTCTGAGAAATTCTTGATTCAGTCTGTCCAGTTAACTCTGCACAGCATGTACATTTGTTTATCAACGACCAGGAAATCCTGAAAAACCTCTTGGGAGAAATAGGTCAAGACCAGGCCGATCAGCAAGCTCCACTGTATGACAGTCTTCATCACTTTGAGGAGCTAAATTAGGCCAGATGGTGCGTTAAAAAAAAAAATTCCGGAAGAATGGAATGTTTAATTTATTACGGGGATAATCCAGGTGTACACTAAAGCACTTGAAGTGAAAATACTTCTTCAAATAATAACTGTAAAGCACGATCATAAACTCCTCACAGGACTGCAAGAGTAAAGAAAAATATGCAGTGTAACAGCTTCTTCTCCTAGATGGATTGTTGTTTTTTTGTAGTCTGTTTGCTGCAGCTCGAGCTGTTCAATATATTTTAGTCTTAATCCCATAGTGCAGCTTTTTTGAGTCTTGCCACACTGTGCCTTAAATCTTTTAAAATTCACAGGCTGATGGTAAAGAAGCCTTAGATGTCAACAGAGATACGACTGAATCACCGATGGCAAATTTAGGCTCAGTTGTCTATTAGATATTGTGAATGTGACTCCGTTGAATGTGATATACTTCATAACACAGCTACAAAGTTCATCGTGTTTATGTGAAGGAATATGTAAAATGCCATTCTATACATATTACACCACCATGACTCCAAGGAAATGTGCAGTGCTTTAAACCATGAAAGTCTCCTTCCCCATTGCATTATTTTTATGTGACGCTAACTTTAGCATGTTTATTCAGTGTTTTGATATGACTCTGACAATTTAGCAACATGCTTCTACACTGTTCCAGTTGCAGTAAATATGGACAGAAAAAAACTCAGAGGAAAAGTTGTTGTTTCTTTATCACTAGCAGCATCACTGTGAAGGGGGAAATGCACTTTCATTATTGGGGAGACCCCAGATTCGTTTGTATCCTTTAAAAGATGTCTTTATTGGGACCCTGAGCTGACACCTGGGATCAATCTGGGAATCTCCAATATGTATTGATCATGATCTGGTCTAGTAAATGACAGTGAGAAGATAAATTATATTTAAGTCCACTCTCATGTGATCACAACCATTTTATGATAAGCTGTTGAATCCCTGTGAACCCTCTAAGCCAGGCATGTCCAAAGTGAGTCCTGGAGGCCATTTCGTGGCCCCTGTGCTGATTTTGAGTCCCCCCTTCCCCAATTGCATTTCAAGAACAATTTGGTCCACCAGCACAGGTGGCTGATGCAGATAGGAAGATTTTAGTTTTTACTTAGGACAAAATTATAACAGAGAAGTTAAAATCTTACAATTGAATATGTCAAGTACAACAGAAAGTATTCATCTTTTAATAAACACACTTTTGACATTCTCCTTAATTTCATAGTAACATCTATCTAATGATATTCAGTTAGTCAAATGCATACTTTAATGCATGAAAATCTGCTTTGAATTCAATTATCAAAATTAGCTAATTACAGCAAGTCATTTCAAAGAACAACTGACCCAAATACTGTTCTTTATTGCTAGACCAAAGATTTCAGTTTATTATTGTTCAATAGTCAAATTAAATTATTCAAAATAATCTGCAAACTAGATAAATACAACAAATGAGCATTTCCCTTTTTTTAAACTTCGGATCTACAGTGATTTAAACATTAATTTCCTACAAAACAATCTGACTACTTTGTTCATATTTTGTAGAGCAGGTAAAAAAAAGAAAATTTTAAAAATTGTGTTATTTTTTGGCCCTCGAGTTCCTTTGACTTAACAATTTTGGCCTATGTACTGGAAAGTTTGGACACCCCTGCTCTAAGCAAAAGATACTACCAAGTAGGAATCACAGATGATAGTGGTGCAGTGTTCTGGATCCAATTTCGGTTGTATCATCTATAGTTTGACCTTCTAAAAATGTTGCAACAAAAAACAGGCAAGAAAGGACAGAGGTAACCCTGCCACATACCCTACACAACATACAGGAATAAGTACTCTCCGTAATTAAACAAGACCTATTTTTTCATAAACTCAAACTTAAATTAAAAAAAGAAAAACAATTTCACTGTGCTGAAGAATAGCTGAGATCATTTTGTAGCATTTCTACCTGATGGTCTTTCCTGGTTTTTTTTGGCACAGCCCAAGAAATTGATCTTGTCCACTTCAATGTTGCACCAACTGACAGCTTGGAAAAAAAATTGAATAAAAAGTACAAAGTTTAAGTTCATGGACTAGTTTGGTTTTTCAAAGGGCCAAAGATGGAAAACACTGTTTGATGCGTGTCAACATCAAGCCTTAAAGGAACAATGTGTGAAAAATGTGGCGTTTAATTAGCAAAAGTCAAGCATTGCTTTTATATATGTCCCTAACAGAGCACTTCGCTCTCAGACTGCAGGTCTGCTGGTGGTTCCTAGAGTCTCTAAAAGTAGAATGGGAGGCAGATCCTTTAGCTATCAGGCTCCTCTCCTGTGGAACCAACTCCCAGTTTTGGTCCGTGAGGCAGACACCCTATCTATTTTTAAGACTAATGTTAAAACTTTCCTTTTTGACAAAGCTTATAACTAGAGTGGCTCATGTTACCCTGAGCTATCTCTATAGTTATGCTGCTATAGGCTTAGACTGCTGGAGGACATCACAGTCTAATTTTCTCACTCTGCTGAGTTCTACTGTTCTCCAGTTCTGCATTGCTTGTCGTCATTGTAGCTTTTAACTTTTTCTTCATAGTAGGTACACCTGGTCTGGCGTTCTGTTAACTGTGACATCATCAAGTGAAGACAGATCACCCGCTACTACCATCTAATGTAGAACAGATTACTGGATCAATGTGTGCTTCTGTGCTTTTTTGTCTCTCTTGTTGTGTCTCTGCTCTGTCTTCTCTAACCCCCAGTCGGTCGAGGCAGATGACCGTTCATACTGAGCCCGGTTCTGCTGGAGGTTTTCCTTCCTGTTAATGGGGAGTTTTTCTTCCCACTGTCGCTTCATGCTTGCTCAGTATGAGGGATTGCTGCAAAGCCATGTACAATGCAGACGACTCTCCCTGTGGCTCTACGCTTCTCCAGCAGTGAATGCTACTTGTCAAGATTTTGATGCAATCAACTGGTTCCCTTATATAGGAAAATATTTGACCAATCTGTATAATATGATTGAATTTGACTTTGTAAAGTGCCTTGAGATAACATGTTTCATGCGCTATATAAATTGAATTAAATTGAATTGAATACATATTCTGGCAATGTTTAATAACATCACATCAAAAATAAATGCATTCTCATCACTTATAATTAAGTAGTTTAATAAATACATATGTGTCAATGCACCCACTAAAAGGCACCATGTTTTCAGCCACACGCGTTTTCCCTGTCTGTCTTCTTTAAGAAGATGTGCAAACGGTGGAGGAGGAGTAGAAAACAAGCAAAGACAACTGTAGATCATTCTATATACCGTTTTCTGTTGAAATGGAGGACCATCCATACTCTTTGTCCAGCAAGTAACCAAGAAAAGAAAAAGTTATAACTCGGAGAAGACGATAGTCTATATCGACTCAGCTGTTATCAGGTGAAGATCATTCATGAGGGAGCTGGGATTTAAAACAGATGTGGAGGTTTCAGGCTTTCTGCTGTACAGCAGGTAAATTGATTCAATATAACAGTGAAGTTTATTGTTGCCGTTATGTTAGAAACAGGGCAGTGTAGTCCAGCAGCTACTCAGTCCTCCCCACAGGCAGAGATTGCTCAGTTGTTTGTCTCCTTCTCCCTCTGTGTGTGTGTACGGGGTGTGACGGAGGGCCATCAGCTGTTCACCGTCTGTAGGGCAGCAGCAAGACCTGGTCTCTTTACTTGTTTTGGAAAAATGCTAATAATTTACTACCATCAAGTCATCCTGAATCCTGAATTCTCCCAGAATATATAAAACCCTAGGATTTTGAGTGTACTTACATTTTGATCATGATTGTACATCTTTTACCTAGAGAACTGTTTTTTTTCCCCCACAAAAGTACAAGATTTTGTCGTGGATGAACCCGGATACAGCACGCACACACAGAGCTGAGTTTAAGAGAGTTTATTGAAAGAAGTGGGTGATGATGGCAAGTGGAACCAGAGTTTATTACCAGGCGGAGGTGAAGGATGCAGGAGCTGAATGGCAGGTGAGAGAGTACACAGCTTCACAGAGACGGCTTGCAGAGTCAACAGCCAGTCAGAGACAGCTAGTAGGACTAACCTTGAGGAGAAGCAGAGGTGGCAGGGTACCAGTTATGCAGGAGACAAAACAGACTGGCATAGGGTGGGTGTTGAACGACAACGGACCAGCAAAGAAATGAGAACAGAGGGAGGTTTAAATAGGGGAACTAACAGGTGGAAAGAGACTGACTGATTGCTTAGAAAATGGCTAACAGGTGTGACTGACTACAGAGGGAGCGAAGGGAAGGCTGAGCGGGAGTGGTAGGAGGAAACAGAACTAACCATAACAAAGCCAGAACCTAACTAAACCGGGGGCCCGTTCTTCGTACGTTGCTTAAAACATCCGAGATCAAATGAAACATCCAAGATGATTTCATCCGGCTAATCATGATCCGGCTAATTGGGTTCTTCCAACACACCTGTTGTTTACGATTAGTATGGCTGGATTGAGTTATCTGAGACAACTGCGCGTTCATGCGTTTATTTAAAAGGGGAAATGTATCGATAGTAGAAACATTGATCAGCAGCGCTGCTATTGGCTGTTCAGCATGGCCAAAGAACGCCCACAGTTTTTCTCCCAGCAGAACAAGAGCTTGGAAGGTTATGCCGAATTTGAGTCATTAATTAAAACACCTCAAAATCTGTTAAAGCCAGGAGAGAGGGCTGGCAAAAAGCAGCAGACAAATTAATGCTTAAATACTGTCCATGGTAGATGTTTCTATCACAGTAAAACTGTATTGCTCCGTGTCTAGATAATCCATCCATAGTTTTTTCTAATACAATATACGGCTCCACAGGAAGCATCTGTTAACACCACTTTTTCCTCTTTAAAAGCCACTGTTAAATGATGTGTTTGTCTGTTTATAACAGCCACCAAGAAAAATCTCTCTACAATTACACTGTCGCGCTGCGCTAAAGGATCCTGTCTTTTGCGCAATACGTGATTAATTCGAAAAACTCTAAAATTGTTCTTGCACCTTCCGCAACAGGTTGCTGTCGTAAAAATGGACATGGCTCAGCAGACTTCCCATCTCCTCCGCTTATAAAGCTGTGATCTAATCTTGTTTACATGAAATAAGCCTGCTCTCTAGCAGGTTTAAGCTGGCGCACATGTTGCTATGACAGCAAGTCCAAGATGAGTTTCGAAGAACCGAACAATTCAAGATCATGCCAAATCGTCAAAAATCAAATCCAGCTAACTGAGTTAGCGACGTACGAAGAACGGACCCCCAGACAGAAGGAAGAACAGTAAATAAAACCCGAATCAAAACTGAACCCTGACAGATTTTATTCAACGTCTTTGTGTGTGTAACAGATCTGCCTTCAGCCAACATTCACCTCCACTTAAAAATGTATGAAAGATCACCAAGAGAAGAGTCAAACAACAACATGCTGCTGAGAATCCCTTCTGAAATTCTGTTGCAGATACCATATACAGATGAAAGAAGCAAATTGTAAAAAAATAAATAAAACCAGATTTCCATCTGCCTGGGGGTGCCACTTTCATCTTTTCTAACAACTGTATGCAAACAGAAACAAACTAGGAATGTCCGGCCAGTGTACTGTTCAGGATAAAGACTTGAGGCTCTGTTTCCCAGAGATGGATGTTTCTTTGGTGTTTCAGTGCAAAATATGTGAAGAGACCCCAGAACAGAAAATTCAAGTCATTTTTTGAAAAGTAACAGTTTGCTTACTCATATCAGCCAGTAAGGAAAAAAGGGGAGTTTTAACTCTTTTTTTAACACGGTATCTGTAAATACCTTGTTTCGATTGAATGTCAAAAATAAAAGCATCAGAATGTTAAAGCTGATGTAAGACAGACTTGTTTACATAATTTAGTTTTTTTCAGACTATATTTCTGAAACACACTTGTTCAGTAGAGACACTAGCCATGTTTCCATCCAAATGTCATGCGAATTTAGTGCAAACTTTTAAAATGTCGTTATTTTGAAGTTATTTTGAATGTTGCCTTCTCCATCAACCTTTTCTAATGTGTTATTTCAAAATGCGCATAAAAATCGTTGAAGGAAACATGGGGACTGAAAATCCTTTACTCCCACTGTGACTGGGAGGATGATGAGGCAGGAATTAGGCCTGTTATACACGTGGTCACGGACGTGAGACAGAACATGAGCTCTCCATTTCCAGCCAGTCAGTGAAGAGTGAGTAGTTGTCGACAAATAAAACTACCGTAATTTCCAACAAATGGGCCTGGAGCAAGAACAGCCTCTGTTTCCTGAGATGACTGAAGTCTGTCTGAAACGCCATGTTTTATTGTTTTTTTTTTATTGATCAATCCTTCAGGAGAAGTAGTGTGAGGGAAACAGAGTCCATATAATGATATACAAGGCCAGTAGCTCTGTGTTGGTGGAACATGACCCTCAGTAGACGGAGTCACAGATGTGCGGGTTGTCCAAGTTAAGAGCAAAATTGGCCAACACTTCACACCCACTCCATCACTAAATAGGCACTCACAGAAACATGTTCACTGGTGAACTCATTGAACCCTCATGCACAATTACACTCAGCAGGGACTCATTTCTGCATGTTATAATCAAACTGAAGCTCCATCATACTGTTTCATTTCTGAAAAAAAAGATGAGGTGCTTTGATTAAATATGGATATAATTCCTACACATTTGACACCGTAGCCAACACAGAATGATTACCAGGCTCATATACATTTTGGAAAAACATTGTGGTATGAGTGCCACGACTTGGAAGAAGCAAATACAGTATACTGCAATCACTCACCAGCCTATTTATTTATCAGGGACTCCTGTTTAATTGCTTTTTATCTCCACAACTTAGTTTATTTAGGCATCTGAGCGAGTTGAAGACGACTTGGTGAAGTTCAAAGCTAGCATCAGAACGGGGAAGAAAGAGGATTTAAGTGACTTTGACCATGGCATGGTTGTTTGTGCATGACGGGTTTGCCTGAGTATTTTAGTAACTGCTGATTCTCACACAACCATCTGTGTGGTTTACAGAAAAAGGCCTTAAAGAGAAAATGTGATGTGTTGATGTCAAAAGTCAGAGCAGAACAAGTAGACTGTTTTAAGATGATGAAGAAGCATCTTTGGCTAAACTCACTTGTTACAACTAAGGTGTGGAATGGCCTATCCAAACACACACAGCAGCAGCAGAAGGCCACAGCGACTGGCACTCCTATCCGCTAAAAACAGCAAACTGAGGCTCCAATAAACACAGGCTGGCCAACACTGGACAATAATAGACTGAGAAATGTTGCCTGGTCCGATTAGACTTGGTTTCCCAAGTATCATTGCTGACTGTTTCCATTCATGTATGACCACAGTCTACCCTTCTTCTGATGGCTACTGGACCATGATGTCACAAACCTAAAATCATCTTAGGTTTTTATTAAGGTTTAAAACTCCTTACAAATCTTTCTTTTATGACTCTCTATCATTTATTATACTCTGCATTATTCTGCTGTACCCAGCAAATATGTTATCCTGCTGCATCACTGCGACATTGTCAGCTGTCAACAATCCCTTGCATGTAAATCAATCGGACAGCAGTATCGCATTTACGCACGCAGCGGCTCTTTATGCACACTTCTGGTAAAATGCGAAGTATTTGTGATGTAAAAGATAAGGTTTTGATGAAGAAAGTCAAAACCTATTGAGCCTTGATGTGGGATTTATCCTGTGCAATTCAACAAAAAAAGTAAATCTGTTGTTAGGAAAAAGATTAGAGAATAAAAAAAAAGGTTGACAGCCTGTCTGCATCAGTGTGGAACATTCTGATATGTAGACGTTGCTGAATCAACTTTTCATTCACTTCCAGGATTCAGTCTTTTTTGGTAGCAGTCTATTAGGTTCCTACAATTTGACTCGGGGATATTCAACCCCTCTGTCTTGTAAGTCACTATATCTGTTGCACTGTGATGATCTCTCTTCCATAATCCTGTTTCTTGACTCTATAGATTTCGTGCCAGATTTTGTTCTGGACTCCAGCTTTTCATTCCAAAACTTCATTTCTCCTCTGGTGAAGTCTGTCTTTTACTCATTTGGGAACAGGCTGGCCCTGTTTGTGAAAATCCCTCTTCTTCTTCTTCTTTTTTGCAGAAACCTGATTATATTCAGTCACAACTGACAGGCACCTCAACCAAAGTCTAGTTTGACTTAAGAAAAGTAAGCACAGAGCACGATGCTGCCACCAGCAGGTTTCATTGTAGGCTTGTTGGTTTGGAAAGTTCAGCGTTATTTTTTGAATTTGTGGCCTAAAGTTTGAGTTTGGTTTCATCAGACCACAACACATCCTCCTACAAGAGAAAATCTAATCAGGCCTGGATGTTTTATTTAGCAGTAAAATACTTTGACTTGCAGCTCTGCATCCCACTCCTGTTACACGGGGAATACAGGAAATGTTGTAACATGAACATAATCAGTGCTTGGAATAAAACCCTCCACCTCCTTCACCACAAGTCTCCATGACAAGTTTTAGTCTTACTCTTTGTGTTCCTTAATCAGCTTTCCAATGTCCATATTGTCCACCATGTTTTCCAGTTATTAACATCAGCACTGACCTATGGTGAATATATAGGCTGTGGTTTTCTTTGCACTGTTCTCTGGACTGATAACGTTGTATAGCATGCTCATTTTGATCCATGTAACTCTAGGCAAAGTCTGGCCTTAGCTGAACTAGGCAAATAAATAAATAGCAAGAAACTCCTACTAGGACAGCTGTGCTTTATTCCAGATTAATTAGATTCCCTATAGTTGATCCAAGATCGAAACACTGATTGAACCTAAGAAAACAAAACACGTAAATTAAATTAGGTCATTCAGCAAAGTCTTGATTTAAGTGAGCACACACTAAGGCAAGCAAGTGTTGTAGGTTTTTTAATTTTTATATGCGTTAGGTCTGAAATGTTTTCCCAAGAAAACACACATATGAATTGCAAAATGAGTCTAAAATACAGTGTATAACACAGTATACACTTTAATTAAAATCCTCAAGTGAACAGAACTCAATTCGCATTAAGTTGTTTATACTCGTTTTAATTTTTCTGATTTTTTGGCCAAAGGTGTGGCCAGACAAAACCATGAGCAAAGTTGCTGTTACGATTAATGGGATGTATTTAATATTATAGAGTACAGGACCTCCTAAGAACTTTAACACTGTGATCTGCTGGTTGTTTGATGAATCAAACATATTATTATTAGTTGTTGCATTTTATCTGAAATTTCCCTCTGGGATTATTAAAGTATTTCTGATTCGGATCTGACCATTGCAATTGTAATATGACTTCAACTGAAAAGAACAATAAAGACTTGTGAAAAACTGAAACCCTTCAACCAGATAAAGAGTCCCAGTGTCCTGAGCACTGAGTCTGTACTGAAATGTGCTATACAAATAAATTTGCCTTGCCTTGCCTGAGTAATAAGTCTTGTCTAGTTGCAAAACTTGCATGATTGCATGAAAATTGCAAAAAGAAAAAACATACTAAGGAAATATGAAAAGTAGCTTGGTATCCAGACGGGACGCTCCCTGCAAGCAGATGAGTTCTAAAGGCTGACTCCCCAAAAAGAGCTTACTGTTCCCGTTAAGTCTACTCAAAATAAAAGTATAGTCATGACACTGACAGGGTTAGACATAATAATTTGTACTTGAAATAATTTTGTCCTTCCAGCTTTGCTTTTATCAAAGAATCCTCTGTTTGCAGCATCTATAGTCTAGCGGACCTTTGACATTCTAGCTGTCAGTCTGTTGAGGTAATCTGAGGAAATGTCAGCCCAGGTTTCCTAAAGCTCCCACATGTTGGATTGGCTTGATGGGAACTTCTTACGCACCGTACGGTCAGGCTGCTCCCACAATTCAATAGGGTTGACGATGCCGACTTTTTTTTAGTTTTTACATCACAAAAGCCTGGCATCTTAACTGGAGTGTAAAGACCTGAGAGCACCAGCTTATGTCAGGAAAACAGGTTGTCAAGTCAGCAGATGTTTATATGTTTATGTTTATGCCTGTTGGAGACTGTCTACCTTACAGAAACAAACAGCAAGACAAACATTGTTTTCTACAATGACATGAAATAGTCAAATTTTAGCTATATTAATAATATGCAAGGAACACCCCCCCATGAACAATTAAGAAGAAAAAATAATTAAACTAAAGACTTAAGACGCCAAAGTGCTTTATGCTAAGCTCACTGACATTAAGCCAATCTGAAACTATCATTTTATGAGATGTATGTGTGTAAAATCGACTTCCCGGGACCATAAAAAGGGTTTAACAGATGAAAAGGGGCAGGAACATGGATCATAAAGTAAGAAATGTGGTATATAGACACGACTCGGAAATTCTTCATTCATTTTTAATCATATACAAACAGAATTTTTATTTGAAAATACAGAGTGTGTTTTTTCTTCCAGTGGCTTTAATATCCGGATGAGGAGTCCAAAGCATCCGCGTTGACTTCTAAAGCATTTCATTCAGCTTCCCGTGGTCTGCCGTTTCTCTTTGAAGCTCACAGCTGGAGGCCGACGCATGAGGAGGCTGATGGAAGATTAAAAAATATATAAAAGAACATGATGGTCAGAACAGAGAGGATGATGTGAAAGAAGGGTGTGATATGATGTTCAGTACCAGATACAAGCCTGAGCCTGCATTCATCTACCACCTGAGAATCTCTCCTGCTCATGTTCAGCTGGGACTGAAAAAAAAACCAATCCTTCTTTAATTTTGTCTGAGTCATGCTACACCTACCCTCAGCAGGAGCAGCTCATTTGGGAGAAAATGACTTTGTTATTTTGCTGTTTTATGTGATTAATGACCGTAGCTGATGGTTGTTCCACAGCGGAGGCAAAATAATCATGGCCATGTTTCCTGATAATGATCATCTTCCTCTCCTTAAAGCTGTGCTCTGAACACATTTGCGCAATTCTTAAAGCAAAAAATAAATACAATGCCTGTAGATGCTGGATAGAAAAAAGATGATGAAGAAGTAATCTACGACAGAAGTTTTGTTTTGGGTTTTATGTGACATTTAAGTCCTATTTTTAACCTATAATGAAAGCCAACAATACATCTCAAACCACATGCATAACACACACATTATGAAGGGACACACAACTATATGTTTTTACATTAAAGAAAACCAAACAGCTGTTTAGATTAGTTGCAAGAAAAATGAGAGAATTAAGTCAGTCAGGGGAGGCAAGTGAGGCCAGGCCTCACTTGTCATCATGGAAAGAAAGAAATATATAATAATGATAACATAATATAAATTGTGAGTCACGCAGTCATTTGTAATAAAAGTTATTTTTCTATCCAATTTCCTTATTTTTGATCATATTTTCTTTAAAATCGCAGACCTTTCGCTATTTTTCATGTAAATCCTTGGTAGCGCTTCATAGTGAAGCCGGTGAGGCCGCAGCAAGCTTGGCCTCCCCTGGGATTGTGCAATCCCATGTTAACTGCGCTGACTTCTATTCTGTGAATGCATCTTCCTGTCTCTAGATCATAAATTCAATTGTTCAAACAGTTATGAACTGATTTTCCACAATTTAATATATGTGGATTACGAATTGTGTTTTGGTCATCAAACTGTGTGTTTTCGTGCTGCTGGGCGATCATAAACAGCAAAGAACTGGTTGTAGGTGAGGCCGGCAGTTCCTTGGCCTCTAGGCAGGGGGCGCTCAAGGCGCACCGCTCCTGATCCCCAAATAGTAGAGTCAAAACAAGTTATTGATGTTTTATTAGCGAGTTTTGCTAAACAAGTAAAGCACTAAAAAGACTCTAAACATACAGCCGGAACAGGACTGATGAAGGAAGGCTTTCCTCCCTGGCAGTGAGCTCCATTGAGACTGAGAGACTTTTAAAACTGAAGAAGATAAAAAGAACTTTTACCGGAAAATGATGATATTTTTGTGCAGAAAGAGCGCCGCATGGACTTCATTTATAAGTAGAGGTGAGACAGTGATAATTATTCATGTTTTGTTTTTGTGATACAATGTGCGTAATGTGGGTTATAGTTTTAGAATGTGTTACAAATGCAGAAATCCTTCATAACTCAAACTGTTACCAATTAAATGACAAATAATTTAGTTTTATTTATTTTTTTAACAAATAATCAATATTTTTCCATGTATCTTGGTGAATTTATTTGGCTCAATCAGTCTCCTTCAGCACTTTTGCAATGAGTCTACTCTGTAGAGTGTATATATTAGTAAATCTGACTCTGATGACGTCAGTGCCTCACCAGCTATGAACTCTACCGCACGTCACTGGTGTGTGTGTAATTCAGATTTCAATACTTTACAGAAATAGAGGGAAATATTAACTTAATGTGCTATGGAGTCTGTATAAATGTGTGTGTGGATGTTTCATTTTTTGTTAAGGAACCTGCCTTTTTTAAGTCATGAAAAAATGTATGGAGCACTGATGTCTTGAGATGTGACCTTTCGACTGGATTTCTCCATCAGCTTAAGATGCTTTCAGAAAATATGGCCAAAATATTGTATATATAAGTCATTGGATAATTCCTACTGGAAGTTGTCAGTGGGAATTCTCTCAGTTGTTAGGCACACAGACCCCACTCCCCCACTTTCTTTTACCAGCTCACCTCGCCTGCATCAGTCGATCTCCTTCTTCAAATATTTCTTCATGACAGAAGCCACGTCTCCCCCCTCACTCCCTTCTGCCTCCAGTCTTTCTCCTTGTGGCCGTTCAAATCTTCGACGGGGGCCACTACCCTGGGAGCTTGCTCCTGAGCCCCCGGAACTGGAGGACTCTGTCTCGGAGCCTTTCCTGCTGCGTGTGGAAGGCGGCAGCTCTCCAAAGTGGACGCTCAACGCCCTCCTGCTTCCCCTGATTGAGCTGGCCAGGCTGCTGGTGGACTGAGCTCTCCGGATGGCAGGCAGGATGTCTGAGGCGGCGTCATCGTAACCATTGGTTAAACGCCGGTTTTGGAAGACCATCGGTTCCGACCCCAGAGACCCCTCTCCTCCATCTGCAGTTATGGCACTCTCCAGCAGGCACCGCCGTAGCGGCTGAGGAGAACGCTGGACAGAAGCTGTCGCTGAGCGCAGGGGTTCATCTTGATCCTCCTCAGGGATGGACAACGTAGGAACGTGATGGTGAGCAGAAAGAGAAGATGACAAAGAGGAGAGGCGGGGCAGGGACGGGAGCGAAGAGGCGGAGCCGCTTGAGTTGAAGCGAGAGAGCTTAGCTTCGGCTGTAGATGCCTCCGAGCTGTTGACAGAGCGGGTGCTGGCGGCCCGTGGCAGGAGAGGAGAGGGTGGTTTCAGGATGCTAGGACCAGGTCGGGGCTCCTGGACATCTAGTGGTCCAAGGGAAAGAGCTGACCCTCTCCGCCTGAGAGTTGAGGCGCCGGTGGTTTGGTAAATGGGAAGGGACACCGCGCTGCCAGCTCCGTCCACCGGCTCGGCTCGGCGTTTCCGAAGTCCATCCAGCAGCTCAGACAACGCTGAGGAGGATGGAGCTCGACTCAGATGTCTGGCACCCACACCCCCTGCCTGGGAGCCCTCGTCATCAGGATCCAGACAAGAACTGCAGATGAACAGAAAGATGTCTGTTAGAGTAACCGCAAATACTAATTACATATTTATTAGTGTTCTGTCTAGTCACCTGAATGAAAGACGTCTGCTGCCACACAGTTTTTTTAAAGCCAAGTATCTGACTCTAAATCGAGAGCAAACCTACATTTCATGTACTTTAGAAACTGCACGGTAAAAGAGTAGAGGGCAGCGCATCGGACTTTACGTAAAAATGGGTTTTGTCAAAACGGTGCTTTATTTAAAGGGGTTAAACACAGGCAGGATGGTTTGAAAACAATGCTAACATTTTAACTGTTACGGCAATCTGCGTTTTCTGGATGGGAATATTGCTATAAAACAATAGAACTAGTAGAACTAAAGAAATATTCACGAATGTCTATGAAGGGTGGGAACTTTAGATTATTCCAC
This sequence comes from Fundulus heteroclitus, assembly GCF_011125445.2. Classification (NCBI taxonomy): domain Eukaryota; kingdom Metazoa; phylum Chordata; class Actinopteri; order Cyprinodontiformes; family Fundulidae; genus Fundulus; species Fundulus heteroclitus. Next base: position 31,172,046 of record NC_046368.1, on the reverse strand, counting down.
ATCTTTGCAAGTGTCAAATCCAGATGTATTTATTCAAAAAGGGATAGCACAGATTAATGATGAATTTCAATGTATCTGCAACTACGTCAGAAAGTATCCGGAGGCTTATCTTCATTTGCGTGACTCTCCGCAGGTTGAATAATGTGCACATAAAGTGCCACATATAATGAATCCATCTGAAGGTTTACACACATCAGTGTAAAACAATGCAAAACAAGGGAAAACATTTGAAACACTGCATTAGGAACACAGAAACCCAGAACAGCGACACACGTGATCACATTAAACTTGATGTTTATGCTTATCCTGCATGTTAACAGTGTCCGGCACAATTAGCCTGAGCACTTTTCCCAGATAGGAAATACAGAATGCAAACGCTTCTAAATCTAACATGTTCTATGACAATGAGATTCTAAGCTAAAAACGATGATGCGGAAGAAAAAAATCTATATATATAATATATTGAGCCTGCTGTCTACTGAAGGTCCTTGTTGATCCTTTAATGAAAGCCAGTGCTGATTGTAGATCGCATCAGTCACAGTTTATAAAATAAAAAAAGCTTAATGACAGAGCACAATCCTGGAGACTAATCTGTCAACCGTTTTAAGAGAAAGCTGGAACCTGATTCATAAACCATATCGCTTTAATAAGAGATCTTCATGCTTTTAAGTGAAACAACCTGTGTAAATGTATTAGGCCAGATTCTTCTGTTGGTTCGTGTCATTTTAATTGTACAACCTGGATTCATCTATGTTGTAGAAGCTTACCGGAAGCTGTAGGTGCTCATGGTGTCAGTGACAGACTGACGGCCGTCTTGGCTGCTATAGGGAGAGCCACCTCTACGGGACCGAATGCCCTCGCCGACATCCTTTGATCCAACAGAACCAACGCTGGACACAGAGTCACTGCAGGATGAAAAGCAAACTTTAACACACTGGCTCCTCCTCTGCTTTCACAGCCAGCAGCTAAGCATGATATGCAGCAACACACATGCAAGCACGTCACAGATGCTAATAAATATAGGTCTCCAACTCAATAACTGCAGATGATTTCACTACGAGCCAAGATTGCTTTACAGTTAGAATTGCACGACGTGAATTGATTTAGTTGACACTGTAAATCAAGCAGTTCATCAGTCGTTTTCTGGTTAAACAGTACAATGAAAGTAATATTCCGCCTTACAGATTTCTTCTGTTTTTCCTTCATTTTGTCACATATTTCAAGATCCTTCAACGGATAGCCTTAATAGTGAAGTTACAGTTTATAGTACTCAGCAGCTATTTGCCCCCTGAGCCGGATAACTGGTTGTGCCACTCTTGGAGGCCGCAGGTTTGTAATACCTGTCAATGAGTCGTTTACATCACTGTGGGGGAATTTTTCATCTGCTATTCTTTGCTAAAATGGTTTTCATTTGTTATGAAGTTGCTGGGTTCTTGAGTAAGAACAGTCTGTTAAAGTTCATGATTTAAGTCCAGAATTTAACCAGGCTAGAGATCGTATTGCCTACTTCATGTTGTCATAATCTTTTAGCAGGTTTTATTTAAATTATTTCTTCATTCTATAGGTCTGGCTTCGGGACAGCAATTTTTTCCTAAAGACACACTAAAAAAATGAAATCATAATTTGAAAGAGTTATCTTTGTCTGATATTGACATTTAATCTGAAATATTTAAGTGTAACAAAAAAAGCATTAACTGAAGAAATCTGCAAATGCTTCACAGCACTGTATTTGTTTACTAATGTGGAGATTAAAGTGTCCACTAGGAGCATAACATGGTTTAAACATGGCATTTAATTTATAACTTTCATAGAGCTGCAGCACCACAGAAGCACATGGACTCTTAGCAGGCAAGGAAAATTAATTCTGTTGACTTTGCTTGAAGGATAACTGTGCACTTGAGTTTGATTTTGAAATGTCAATGTTTTGTTTCGGTAGTACAACCGTACTCACCAATTTTACATTATATAAACAGACCGCACACACAATCCCTTAAGGTGTTAAAGAGATATGCAACTTGAAATTGGAAAATAAAAGCTATTTGCTATCGAAGAATATTATGAGATAATGACATTTCCATAAAAGTAAAAGCAGCATTGCAGTGAAACCAACAGGAGAATAAACCATGTTTTCCGAGGTCATAAAAAACCTAGCCTATCATTTGCACGGCATGTGAATAATAAATGTTCTTTACAAGCTGTGCATAGTACTGTGTTGAGTATTTGCTTCCAAATCCAGATTTTTTCCAACAATCAAAGCATTTTTTTTTTACTCTTTACACTTAACTCCATGGGGAAAGAAAGAATGTATTGGCTGCTGCAAATCCCTGCCAGTGCCATGCGACCTGCTTTGCACTTTGCTGCCTAGACCATTGCTTGCCAAGAGAGAGAGCTGCACATTACAAATTCTGACATTGAAACATTTATGAGATGCTTTAGCAGAGCGAAGCTTTTTCCCATTAAAGCATGCAGCAAAATTACTAATGTGTTTCGTAAGGCAGCCTTTGCTACCGAAATAGTAAGTGTGTCAATACTGATATTAGATGATGTTGTGGCTAAAGAAATGCGTGCATATTTTACAGATATTATTTTTATTTTTGACTGAAAAAACTGTAAGGTAAACATACTGCAGTGTATTTGGCTTTGGGGACATTGACACGTTTTTGTCCTTAGGGCTGGTTGATTTTTTTTTATTATTATTTTTACTTTGACATTGTCGATAAACTGTTAAGTTCAACGACTATACTGACCAAAAAAGCCCAACAAAGCATTAACATTTGAAATTAAAATGTCAGGCTGAAATACTTTTAAAAGACTGATATGTCTAGAGGTGGAATAAATATGTTTGGATTTTAAAGGTCCTCTTACAGGAACGGTATGTCAGAATGTTTTCAATTGGTTTTGAAACTGTGGAAACTTTTGCCTAAAACTGGAGACCTGTCCTATGCCTCAGCTTGGGAGCTGCTTTTGGTGACTACAATGCTAAGATCAGTGTTGGAATCTCAAATCAAAATTAATTGTTAAATCAAGAATTATCCCTGTAACAGGCTAATTGTTTTTCAACGTTATAGGCATTCTAAAAATGTTTTTCATGATGAAATTTACCTACTGTGTCTGTGTCACATGAACAAACCTGTGAAGCACAACCACACACTACCACCTCAAACACACTCATCAGTTCCTTACAGGTCTTTTTTTCGAGAAAAGGACTCCACTGCAGTTTGAACACTGGATTTAGAAGAACAGTGATCAAAGATTCAGAATAAATACAGGGATGGGAGGATCTAATCAGAGAATTACGCTGCCGGAGTCTCAGTACCTTTCAGTCTCGCTGTCATCGCTCGATTCCACTTCCTCCAGGGCGGCCTGCAGATCTACAATGCGGCGGATCGATGTCTCTAGGTCGGCCTGTAACGTCTGTCGGACGGCAGAGAGCTCCTCCACCTGCATTTCCTGTAAACAAATCGGATTAAAGGTTGTTTGGAGACAGGAAGGGTAAAGTGACACTCCCCTTCCGTTCACCTTCAACAGTTCAGCCGCGTGTCTCCACCGCCTCGCAACCTGTTAAGACCCCAGGCTTCCAATCTGCCACTGCTATTACTTTCAGCTGAGCTCTCATAACCTCATCGGTCACAGCCTGAATGTCCAACGTTTTCTCCAAAAAAAAAACACACACATAATCCTATCTGTCCTCTGCCCAGTTTATCTTAAAACATGTTACATACTCACACTGACACTGGGAAAACAGAAGTGATTGATTAAATCAGCTAGCCGTATTTTTTTATTTTTTTTTTTGCTCCGTTTCTCTTGCATCCCGTCACTCGTCTCCAAACAGGAACATGGGACCTTTCACATGGGAGCATGCAACACAGCTTTCAAAGTTATTGGCTTTATTGGCTTTGAGGAGATGGGTGTGGGTGCAGCGGTTGTCATAGAGACACATGAGCATGTATGAGTGTGTGCGTGTCCATAACCTTGAATAGACAATGAGAGCTAATCACAGTCGTAGAGAGAGAGAAAGCAGGATGAGGGAGAGATGACGCTAAAAAAACGGTGCAGGGTAAGTGGGAGGAGGATGAATGTGTATGAATGTTTATTCATGAAATGTGCGTGTGTGTGTGTGCGTATATGTGTGAGTGCCAGGCCAGTTGGTTCTTAAAGGGCAACTCTGTGTATGTGAATAGCTTTGCACTAATAACTGAATACTTATTAAGCCTTTTCCTTCCCTCAGAGGTCACAAAGAAATCTGCTGAGCGAGAACGAGAAGCTGAACAGAACTGGCACTCTAGGAGGGTTAAATCGTGCCATTCAGATTGTCCACTTGGACAATCAGCATCCTTACCTCTACATGTAGTGATGCACTAAATTGGATTTTCCAGATTTTGAAGCTAAATTTACAAAACTGAATAGGCTGAAGCTTTACCACATTAGAATAAGAGGTAGAACTAAGCAGGGTTTGTTTCAATTATTCTGGCAAAGCAGAATGTGTGTTTTTTTAAAGCCTGTTTTAAGGCTGCTACATAGTACTGCAAGAAGCAAGAAATGATGTCATTTTGTTCTTGCAGCCCTGCGTTGGGAGTTCTGTCGTTGTACCACTAGACCACTCTAACACGGTTTAAAGGACACATATAGCCCCAATTCTCGTGTGGGGCTTGGTCTCTCAGACCATTGTCTGCTCCACAGCCTCAGCCTCTGACCTAAACCAACTCTCTGATAGATATTTTCTATCAACATGGCTCAGAGCCCATTCTGGTTCTCAAAAGTGTTTTCAAACTGCAGTTTGTTTGTTTTGACACGGCAAACGTTGTTTGCTTTTAACGTTGTTACGACACGTTAAAAGTGGGTTTAGTTTGACACGGCAAAATACCTGGCACGAACTGCGTCGTCACCCATGGCGTCACCTGTGGGTTGAGCCAGGGGGACTCAACATCTTTAAGGCGAGGATGCCACAGTGCAAAGAAAATACCAGCATGGCAGTGCACACAAAGATTCAACTGTGGAAACTTAGCATTTCATAATTTTTTGGGGTTGTTTCAGCATAATCTGCTGAGCTGGTCGTACAGATTGAAAAAGCAGGATTTATTTGCACCAAAGAGCAGATTATAAACAAGTTCAAGAAACTGAAGAAGGAGTACCAAGATGCAAGAACAGAGTAATCCTGTAGTGGAGTTGAATGAACAAATTTCCCCATATCATGTGGAGCTGGATAAGATTTTAGGTTGCCTACCTGCTACACTGGAATGCTGGAAAGTTGAGAACCAGCCGGTGCCAACAAAGTTGTTGCCTGGTAAGCTTAGCACCATACAATGTTAAATGGTTAGTGTCATATTATATCCATAAGTTATGTTCATTTATGTTCCACACTGCATTGGTGATCAATTTAAAGGATTGTTCAGCATGGTAAAAATCTCGCCTTTATTTGAGCGACTTTTCAAGAGGCCAAAGCTGGCGTGCGATCTGAAGTGTCCACTTCGGAAAACTTAGGCTACATTCTCATCGTAGGTCTTAATGCTCAATAGGGGGTTTTCACTGACGTCACTGGCCAACTTCCGGTCCGCCATATTGGGTGGTACACTTCCTTATCTCTAGTTGTCTTACACGTATTATCGTATCGCGAATGGATAAGTACGCCAGCACGCTAGAGCGACCAGATAAGGACGTATATCTGAGGAAATGTTCCGTGATCGACCATATGGACCCATATGCCCTCCACGGTGCCTTGTTTAGCCGTAATCCAGATGATTGGCCAAATGTAGAGCACGGCGACATAGTGCATTACCCAGTGTTCGGTGAAAACCCTCTGCACACTCTTGAGGAAATGAGAGCTTACAAGGGTCTAGAGGCTCACAACCAGTTCACATCTGGTTATGTACATCAAGGAAATCGCCATCATACGTGGACGGGTGAGTTTTAATAAGATGGTAAAAATGTAAACAATCCGACGCAAATGTGTCGCATGCTTCTGCGGTGGCTGGCGGCCGGCGGTGCGCGAAGGCGCTTGGCTGCAGGGCCGATCGACGCCGCTCGCAGCTTTAATTATTTAAGCAGAACAATGACCAGTGCAAAATTAAGTTGTATTTACCGTATTGGCGCCGGTAGGAGCTGCAGATCATAAAGCCAGCAAACAGTGGGAACACAGCAACTCGTTCAAAGGTAAGCTGCGCTCAGCCGGGCTCTGGCTCATGCTAACCGTTAGCGCTAACAACCACTCGCGCATGTAATGTACTTTTAACTAGCTGCTATGTGTTTCAAACGTTTAGAACACACTCTCATTGACATCGGGATACTGTGAAAAGTTATGATCGGTCGACTTACAACCGCGATCCAAGCGAGCCGACGACTCTTTGTTATCTCTAACAGTTGTTCTCCGTGGTTGCGCCTCCAGGCAGGAAAGCGGTGGAAAATTAATCCGTTTCTATATTTTTCCCATGGCGATCATGTGTTGCGCTGTTACAGCCCACAATACAGCAACGGTTTACCATGGTTGAAATCAAGTTAAGGTGAAATTAATCAAATTAAAACACGGCTGAGAGAGGGAGTACAGTACGCGGTAGTAATAGGCAGTAGTCTGAGTAGCGGCGGCGGAGGCAGTCAACATGGCAGCCGCGGAAAGTAATAAGTCATAACGCCCAAGCCCTATTATTAATATATTCTTACATGTTTTAAATACTTAACAGTTAATTACCTGTGACAAAGTAAGCACCGCAGACTCTGGCGTATTCCAGCTTAACACCGTCCAAATCGGACCTGGATATCCGTGTCAGCCATAGGTGACGGCGTTGTTCAGACAGCTGTTTTTTTTTTTTTTCACACTGATTCACTATTACGGCTGGTAGGCGATAGAAAGAGCGTTGATCTCCACCTCCACGGGCTGTGCAACCAACCATTAAACACGTTTTCCCCATTGTTCACTTCCAGTACTGCCTAAGGCGTCATACAACGCAGGTCAACGGTGCGAAACGACTGCCACCCAATATGGCGGACGCGCTGAGTGGTGACGTGAGCGTGACGTCAGCTGAAAACCCCCTATTGCAATTTTTTCTGAAGTCTGATTTAATTTTATTTGCAAGGCCTTCCCCTTTACTTGTAAAATGTTTCCTATATTCAAAAGAACAATATTAACATCTTAAATCAACCCACTTTGGTCCAGCAAACAAAAGATTACAATCCTTTCTGCTTAGGCTCTTTAAAGATGGACTATAGTATTCTAAACTAATTTTAGCATTTTTGGAACTCGATTTAGAAATAGGAGGCTACAACTGAAAGCTAACTTCCGCTTCCTCAGTTGGTTTTTACCTCCTTTTATCCTGTGTCATAATATTGCCATCGTTTATGTGAGCATTGTCGGTCCACACTGTATAGGTGATCAATTAAAGGTTAGCGGATTGTTGGCATGGTAAAAATCTAGCCTTACTTTGAAGTACGGATATGAAGATGTACTATTTCTAAATAAGCCGAAGCCGATGTGCCATTTGTACCGTCCACTTTGGAGAACAAACTGGCAATTCCACCTCATTCTTCATTGCTTGAGCAACTTTACCCGGCTCTAGATTATAATCCTAACTACTTAAAAAGCCCCCAGACCACTTCACCACGTCATCTATCTGTTTGCAGGGTCTGTTCAACTCACAGAGTGAAGGAGAAGGATTTTACTAAGCAAGTGCCGGTCCTGCATGTAATGTGGCAAGCCGAACAACGCCGTCGGTGAATACCACCCCATGATTCCAGAGGAACTTCCGTCTTTCCAGGACCGTGCATGAGGAGCTGCTGCCCCAGCATAATGGGATACATCTCTCACTCGGGACACAGATCTCCCTCCAGAACAACTACTGGCTTGATAGGTAGGGTTAGGGTTGATAGTAGGATGTGATAAATCACAGGGCAGTTATAGAAGAGCACATAACCACTTAACAGAACACCGGTTCAATGAACCTGAACCTTTATCCTGGATTTATATCAAAGCCCTCCAGTCAAACATTTAGGTAAATACAGCATTTAAAGCAAGAAAGGCTGGATTTTCCTCAGTTAAAGATTGGAACAGACCAAAAAGCTTTTAGGCACAAAAGGTTAGAAGTCGAACCGAAATCACAAGATAGGATTTCCTGAAAGTTACTGCGGGGGATTTGATGGTAATTGCAGCTTTACTAAACTGATTAAATATCACCAGCATATACAGTAAATCTCAAATATTTTAACACCTTAGAGGAGATATGATGGGTCACCTTCACAGATATATATTGTGTTTTAAAAGGAAACAAGCTAAGTACATTTATGGGTGTGCTTGTTTACACACACACACACAAACAGTAATATGGCTTGGAGAATCTTCTCCAGGGACATTACAAGAAAAATATACTTGAAACTAAGTAAAATGAAGTGCTTGAGTGAGTGCATAGACACTCTTGTTTGTGCAATCAGTGCCGCTATGATCACGCTCTCAGTAATGACAGTGATGTTTTCCAAATGTCCCAGATAATAGAACAGCTGCTGTTTTTGTTAATGAGAACAGCAGAGCTGCAACAGCCTCGGAGGTGTGCTTTACGTTCAGTCATTGCCTGAAGGAAGTGTTTCCTGCTAGTTCGTCTGTAATAAGTTACCTCACAGCTTGGATAGGAGTGTTGCCGGTTGGGGCTTATTTTTTAGCAGTTTGTGTGCTGCCCAGGTATCCCTAATGAAGTCAGTATGTCTTGGTCCTCTGGAATTTAATACACACGTGAGACACGCAGGATAAGGTTTGAAAAATTTTGCAATTCTAATTATTATTGATCAAGTTGGGGTTTGTTAGAGGTGATTTGGCAGCATGCTTGTAATAAGGGAAGTAGAAATAAAATAATCATGTGTAACCTCTAGAGTGGTGTTAGCTAGCGGAAGCTTTTATCTTAAAAAGCTAATGTCTATTCCCACTCCTTGTTCAGCATCAGTAGGTGTTTTTGTGTTTTTTCATGCAGGAACCATTAATGTATGATGCCAAAGTAGGTCCAAAATGTTTGTGCTGGAGCACAGTTCTGCAAAGAACTACTAAAAGATCCAAGTTTGTAAAAAATATACTCGTTAATAATCTTAAAAAAAAAATCTAGTTTGAAATGTTAGACACACAACATAAAAAGAAAATAACAGTCTCTAAATGCTGCCAGTTGGCATCAGGAAGCTCTCTGCCTGTTTGTTGCCATTTCAGGAGATTCCAGCAGAGGACTCAGTGCTAGCTGCTCTATAACGGTCTCACTTTTTTTCTGGTTATGTTGAATTTCATCTTTATGACCCCATTTTACAGAGAGAACAACGGCTTTTGCATTAAAGCTATTTTTCCTGATTGCACCAAATTTCAGTCTACATCGCTGCCCAATTTAATTGTTTCCTTACTGTATTACATTAACTGAGTTTCTGCTTGTATTCAACACACATTCAGGGTTAGTGTGGGGTCTAACAAGTTAGCATGAATTCGTCCCATGTAGTAATAGTAAGTATAAGCCAACAATACACTATCTGTTCTCACAGGATGCATTGCAAGAGTGTGTATGCTGTTTCTGGACTTCAGCTTAGCATTCAACCCCTTCAGCGTCATCTCCTTCAGCACCAACTTCCCCAAGGCTGCGTACTGACCCCACTGCTCTTCACCTTAATGACTAATAACTGCCGTGCCAGGTTCAGTACAAACCACATCTTCAAGTATGTGGACAACAAGACAGGGGTGGGTTTTATCAAGGACAGCAATGAACCGGCTGACAGGAGATGTAACACCTGATCCTGAATGGCAACAGAACAAAAGAGATTGTTGTTGACTTCAGGAAAAATCAGCCAAGTTACAAACCCCTCTTCAAAAACGCTGGCGGAGTGGAGTGACTCAGCAACGTCAAATTCCTGGAGATGCAGACCTGCCTCCTCCACACTTCTGCTCTTGTGAAGAGAGCACAGCAATGTGTGCACTTTCTGTGTCCAATGAGAAGAGTAAACCTCTCTCCTCCAGTCATCACGACTTTCTGTGGAGGAACAATAGAAAGCATACTGACCAGCTGCATAGCTGTCAGGTCTGGGGCCTGCAATGCCTCAGACTGGATATTTGTAGAAAAGTGGTGAGGACACTGAAAATAATCATTGGGATATCGCTTCCCTCCATCCAAGACACTGTTCGCAGATGCTGCAAGAGCAGTGCTCAGACCCTACTGCCATCTGGCAAGAGGTTCAGCAGCTTCAAATGCAGAGCAACCAGAATCCACAACGGCTTCACACGTTTCACACGTCATAAGACTGCTAAACTCCCAATACCAGCCCCCACCCGTAGTCACTTTACATGGTCTCTGTGAACACTATTGCACTGACCACCTGTATTATCTGCATCATCATCATATGTGACGCACCTCAGCAAAGGTGGGAACAAGTCGGCAGGGCACAAACTGAGAAAAGCGTGAAAAAAATTAAATTTTATTGCAAAATATGCTAGTTGAAGTTATGAAGAAACGCCTGAAAGCCTGAAATGACCGTTTCAAAGTTTTTAAAACGGTAAATTTAAACTGAGGATGTTTTTAGCTTAAAATCCCCCGACCGGTTATCTGCATGTGGGGGTGGGGAAAGCTGCGACTCATTAGTATACCGCCTTTGTGTGGCTCTGCGCAGGATTTTGTTATATGTATCGGCCAATAAGCTCCGTGCTTAAAGAGAGAGCAGATGGCTACTTATGCAGCTACTTAACTCTGTTTAAATAGGAACTGAGTTTCTGTGACTTGAAGAAGATGGACAGAGCTGAACGGATCTCCAAGAGCGGAATTGCAGCTTTCTCAGCGCTCCACTGTGGGAGGCATGTTGACCAGGATGCAGACACGGGACTCATTCATATTCTGTATCAGGAGTGCTGAAACGGAACAAGCTGACGAAGCGACTGCATCATTTTGGTGAATATCTATAGTTTGCAGCTGGTGTTAATCGAAGATGATGAAGAAAGCTTTGGACTCGCAGCAGAGGAGCGTTAACAGGATCGCAACCTAATCGCTGCTGTACAGCGTTCTGCTGTAGGAACATTTTTACCAGGACCCTGGACTTCTTTCCAATTAGGGCTGGGTATCATAGCTCACGATACAATACGATTCTCTATATAGTTCAGCTTGATTTGATTTGACTCCAATATAGATATTTCTTACTTTCAAATGAATGCTCAAAGTCATTCAATCAAAAAAACATATTATATTTATGTTCGATTTATTGAACACTGATATATTAACAGGAAAATAAAGTACATTGGGTTCAATGCATTGAACCTATCACAGAAACCAAAAATATTTCCAAACGTCTGATTTTAGGGATGAAGGTGCTTCTAAAATCCTGTCAGCCATTCTGCAAATTCGTCTCACTTGCACTTCCTCGCTGTTAGCAGTAATGGTGCGCTTTAATAACGCCCCCTAGGGGTTGGGAGGTATATCGATTTTGAAAGCCAGAATATCTATATTAAATCATTTTTAAAAACATCGACAATAATTTTTGTATCAATTTTTATGCACAGCCCTATTTCTGATTCTGTATCAGGAGAAATCAGCGTAAGTAATAGTGTCTGTGAATAGAGCATTCCTTGTTTCCAGCTGTTATTAACTGAAGATGAGGAAGACGAAGAAAGCTTTGGACTCACGGTACTTTTGTGCAATTTTTCCTGAGGCTGAATGGATCGATTATTTAGCCACGGAAGGAGAGGCAGACTCATTCATCGGACATGGGGTGAATTTGAGAAGTAAAAAAATTTATCACACTGAAATTGAAGCCGTGTATCACTCAACCTTCTATTTTTAATATCCAAACATGATTTAAGCAGAGAATTATTTTGTTAAGCTTTTTTAATGTAACACAAGAAATAATATATATATATTTCTCATGTTTCAACTGTATGCTTAGCTAAATAGTAAAAAATGTAGTGTATATGTGTGAAAATCTCTACTTATACCTGCATAATCAGCAGACAGGCACATCACCAACCCCTAAACTGTGGTCATTGAGCTAGAAATGCAGAATATCTTCTATTGTATGATTGATTGCTGCTATAACTGGAAGATTGCTCCATTTGATTATTTTGTATTGTAATGGTAATGATAAATGTTATCTTAACAAGTGCCCATAGAATGCTTTTTGAAAAGTTTGTTTCTAAAAAAAAAAAACAGAATGAGCAATTAAAAAGCAACAATAACATTCTGCATGATGCTTGCAGACACAAAAACATGATAAATAGATGATGAGAGGGAGGGAGCGGGCATAGATGAGATGAAAAAAATTAACTGTTTGACTTATCAATTTTGTAAACGATAACCGTTTAAGTTTTTTACTTAGTTTTACATGTGCAAGCATGTGTTTCTGTGCATGTATGTGTTCCTGTTAAACTGTAACTTTTGGACAGTTGAAAGACGTCTGTTCTATGTACAGATCTAACAGAAATATTATAATGCAGAGCAGTAAATTATCTTTTCATGAACAGAATAGTGCTGTGAGTTGATCTGGACCTTCTATTGACAGATATTAGAGGGGTGGGAGGTGTTGCAGCAAGGAATGCAAAGTAATTCATATCAACAGCTTTTGTTGTCACCCCCCCTCCCCCCCTCCTCTGATCTTCTTTGTGCCAACATTCAAATGATCATATCTTCTTGAATTCTTTATTGAGGTCCACATGTTTGACATCATTGGAAAGCCTAGATTATACTCTTTCAGAATCTGTAAATAACTCAAAATGGCCCTGGGAGACTTGTTCCTGGTCTTGCTGTGGCCTGTCACATATGTTTCATTCATTGCTGCAATTCATCATGATGCTACAAATACTAGCTCAACTTATATGGTCTTGCACAATGTTTCTGTACATATAAAATGTTTGTTTTTTTTGGTTTGCCATTATATTCCTGTCAAATGACAAACTCTGATATCTATAAAGTTTCTCTTTCGTCTTCCGTTTTTTACCCAGAGCCTTGCAGAGAAAGTTTGCTCAGATATATATTATGAATGTGTAGTTGAATGACAATAAATTTTGTTTATGTCTGTCTATGCGTCTTGATTGACAGTCCTCTTGTCATTCCATATAAACACGCTCTATGTGGCCATGACCTTCTGTCAACCCTGGACAGATTGCTGGAGCAATTTGTGAGTGAGCTGAGGCTGCCGTGGTCACAAAATCTGGAAGTCCTCTGTGAAGACCTTAGCACCAAGCAAAGCTTTCCTGCACATCCGACTTTTGGAAGGGCCCGTGCAAAAAATGTCAAACAGTGCCTACTTCAAGGGCTCATCTCTGACAAGCTCAAGTTGTTCCTTTCCATAAATTAAGATGGTCAGAACTGCGTGAATCTTAAATAACTATTGTACTTTATTTTAGAATTTATGCTTTTAAACAAAAATATGAAAATGTTTGGTTGTTCGAAACTCGCTTGCTTTGCTGCAGTCTTGGCCAGGACACTCTTGGAAAAGAGATCTCAGTCTCAATGAGGCTTTCCTTGTGAAAAAAAAGTTTAATAAAATTGCACTGTGAAAATCGTCGTGCCACAACAATATGTACAGATAGTATGTACTTCTTCAGCAGTTTTTTTTTCTTTTGCAAATGGTTTCACAAACTCTGTACACACACACACACACACACACACACACAACACACACACACCTGTAAATGTTTGATTCACTGACTCTAAATGTCTCTGCTACTAACGTAAACACAGCAATTGCAAAATTGTGGGGGTTTTTTGTTGTTGTTTTTTTTTTTTAATTAGTCGAATATCTACACAGTTTTGTGCTCATTTGTAATGGAAATTAAAAGGACGATGAAATAATTAGAAAAACCATACTTCTTGGGGAATATATTTGGGTATAAATAAATGTGAAAAAATAAAAGGGCTAGGGAAAGAGTTCAAGAAAAATATCTGATTGAAAATTAGTGGTTTGAATAGAAACAACCATAAAAGCAAAGAGATAAAATATGACAAACATTGAAATAATTAGTATGTAGTTGTCGCTGATTAATTTATCAATTGTAGAATTAAATGTCCTTTTATTATTTTTTTGCATTTAATGGCACACAAATGCATATTTTAGCTCCTTTTGAGCCCTGCATTTGATTTATTTATAAATTATTATATTTCCAATAATGACAGGATTGGTCCTCCATATAAACAGCTTAAAAAGGTAGCCTTTTTATACTGACCACCTTCTTTCTGATGATGCTGAAGGTTATGTGTGAATTTTGACAAAATGCTTGATCCTTTAGATTTATGTTGTTTCTTTTTAAGAGTTCTTAACCCTTGTTTCCAACGTGTGGTGTCACAGTTGGAGGTTTTCTGTCAGAAGTCCTGCTCAGAACTTGATTATATGGGAAGAAATCTAAAAAAAAAAATACCAAATGGGTTGATCTTCCCTCTGTTGTGCAGTTTCTGTAGGAGAAACACCATGAGACACTATTACATAGCAACCTAACGGCATTTAAAAATGAAACTTAAAACAGCAATACTGTAAACCACTCTGTGAGACTGACCTCCATCCTCTACATGAGCAGGTTTAGTTAAAGAAATGGGATGATCAGAGAGACCCATGCTGAAGCCAAGAGAAATCATTGTTTTACTTTTTAAACTAAACAGGCTGAAAACTCAGGACTTTCAAACAGGGATCTCGAAAGATTTTAATGTATTTCTGGTCTCCATCCCAATATCCTCATGAAAGTAGTTTTTTCTTCCAGCCCAGCAGCGGGTTGGTGCTACAACAGAACCATTTCTACTAAGGATGCAATGAATAGGCCTGTCCAGCCAGACACCCATATTTTTATCTGACCCAGATTGTTTGAATCAATAGAGATTGGAATCGACAAAACACAAAGTTTTTCAAATAAGAATCGCAGCTAGAACAAACTCAACTTGGGTGTGCCAGCATATAAAAAAGACAAAACGTGCAGCAGCTTCTTTGGCATAGCCAGTCTAAATCAAGCAGAAAGTACAGAAATTACAACATAATCCCCATTTATGCAGCAAAGCATATTTCCCTAATATTTATTGGATTTTTACTAAAATCAAAAAAGTGCGTCGGCGTCCATCCTGATGGTGGATGTATTTATTAACTGAAAGTGGAGGGACTGTTGATGCATGTAAACGTTGATGACACTGAATAATCCATTGTACAACCCTGCTGTCTGTCAGCACAAGCTTTCGTTATATTCTAAATGTGAGAGGCAAACGTGCAGCAGACCACAGATGTAGTCGGACGTGAAGATGGATGGCTTAGGGAAACACCTGTGAAGCCATTACCTAAGGGTCTTAGCAGGTAACCTGCTCTCACTCAGGTTTTATGGAGTCTTTTATAAACTGTCCAAGCACAGATATATTCAGTGCAGCTCAGATTAAATGAGTTCATACGTTGGTAAAATGAAAGGCCAAGCTCAGGAAGGTGACCTTTTATAGATTTTTCAGGAAAAAAAGGAGCGTGCGAGGTAAGGGAAAATTAAAGGTACGTCTTCAGAATTTCCAGAGGCTAAGACATTATTCATCTCATATCTCATTTTGTGACCATAAGCACTCAGCTTCAGCAATATTTTCCATTAAGATGACCCAAAGCGAGCAAAACTATAAATACCTCTCAGACAGGCTCTTTATTTCTCACATAAGGTCTTCATTACTGGATTTAGTAAAATCCCAGAAGGACTACGGCTGCTCAGTGGCCACTTGTACTTGTCATGCCCTCTGTCTTCCTGAAAAGACCTTAGATGGAAAAATGTAAAAGATTCTGAACATCTTTGAAACAAGGTTTAAAGCTCATTTAGCCTCGAGACTGATGAGCGTGTTGAAAAATCTTGTGATATTGTAATTTGGGAAAATACTTTGTGCTTCTAGAGTCTCGCAGCAGAACTGTGAGCGGATCCAGTGTGTAAACAGAAAGAGATGAGTGCAGCGAGAGTATCTGATGCTCTGGGCACGCGTTACCAGCTCCATCCGTCTGCGGCTGCTGTCCTGCTCTCTCTGGCTCAACTCCTCCATCTCCAGCTTCATCTCCAGCAGGCGCTGCTGGAAGTAGCGGGCGTTCTCCCTCTCCCGAGCTTCGGTCTGGGCACTCTGCTCCAGCTCCTCTCCCAGACGAACCACACTGTCCCTCAAACGCAGCACCAGCACCTGCAGAGCACAGAGAATCCGGGCCAAAACTGAGAGCGAGCCATGCAGGGATTACAATATCAGACACGGCGATAATTATGCGTTGGAATTGGAAAAGCTTTATCTGATCTCACCTCAAACCTCTTGACTTGCCCCTTCTGAAACTCCAATTTATTTTCCAGGTCACACACACGGGCCTCCTGTTTACTGACTATGCTGCGCCCCACGGTGGACGACTCTAGGAACTGCACCCTGGACACGCACTGCTGGAGCTGCATGGGGAAGATGTGGAGAACGGGGTGAGCCGAGCACATTTAAATTCAACACAGACTTATCCGGCAGCGTGACAGTGCTCCACCTGCAGCCTGCGGCCATTAAAAAGTGCAACAAGCACGTTAAATGACCCAGAAAGCCACTGCGATCTCATCCCAAGCACTTTCAGCAGCACATTCTTAATTCTTAGTGTTTATTTTCTGCTGGCCAAACAGGTATTACCTCCTCTTGGAGTGAGTGTCTCTGTTTCTTCACCTCCTCCAGCTCAGCCTGTAGGTCTCTGATCTGAGAGATATCACTGGAGGACTGAAGGGGACAAAATGGGACTAAGACTGTGTCTATGTGTTCAGGGTATTGATGGTGGATTTAGGAGGGAAACCAAATACCTGTGCAATAAGAGCTTTGTGTTTCTTCATGAGCTCATTGAGGTCTTCCTGGTCCTCCTCGAGCCTCTTCAGCAGATCCATGTTCTCATGCTGCAGTAGGACCAACTGCTCCTCCACCTGGACTCACACAGAAGTGTTTAAAATAATAACTTAACATGCCAGTGTTCATTTGGACTTTAACGTTTTTGTAGACAAAATCGATAGAAAATGTTACCTTCCATATGGTGTAATATCTGAATCACATACTTTAAATTCATTTTAATGAAAAGCGGGAGAGCAGGGTTAGCTACAGGTTACTCTGCAGGGCAGAGCAACACTCCCCCTCTCCACACCTATTGCTGTCTCCTGCCCGTAAAATAAATCATGTGGGTACGCTGGGCGGCTACCATGGCCTATTAAAAAGCTTCAGGTTGTCCCCCAGCAGTAATTTACAAAATGCAAAACGGATGCCAATAATTTCTGTTATAAATAAATATGACAAAAATTAAATGTAGATGGTTTTAAATAACAATATTGATATTATTAATCATACTGTAACATATTAAAATTTAAATTACTTTTAGAATATATTCTGGTCAATCATGCTATCATACTGCCACGTGTTTAATTATTGCTCAACAACACATTCCAGTTTGGATAAAGCCCACATGAGGTTACTGATCAGTTACAAATGAAAACATTTTATTAAACAGGGGATTCTAATCATGGTGTGGTAGAAAAGCAGCCACAGTGAAAGAGAGACATACTTTTTATTTCTATGGTGCTTACTGTCTGGCAACAGGGAGGAATTTATTGAGCAAAAGTTATCACTTTGGGTTGATCAACTATTTTTGCCAAAATGATTGTGTTCTGTTCTAAAACTGTCCCTGTAAAAGGATTTGACAGGGGGGGGAAATTAGAAAAGCAGTTCAGGGAACCTGGAGGAACTATTACACAACGCGGTCTGAAAAGGCTCAAATACACTGTGACGCAGTGGAAAAAATAAGAGTTTTTCTAAAGTTCTGCATTTTGCTGCTTCTGGTGTCTCAGCTCCTGCCAATCTCTTGGACCATCTTCAGATGGACCAGCAGATAGGAAAACTCACCACACTCTTCTGCCTGCACATATTCTCCAGTTCCAGCTGGGTGTTCTCCAGCTCCATGGAAAGAGTTTTCTGCATGTTCTCAGCCTCCAGCCGCCTCGCCTCACTTTCTTCCAGCTATAAGGAAACACAGAGAGTGAACTATCTGTTTGTTTTAGAATTGATTTTAAGATTTTATTGTTTGTGTTTAGAGCCTGGAATGGGATAGCTTCTCAAAACATCATCAACCTCCTCCAGATTTACTCTCCGGCACGTGCTCTAAGGTGTGAGGGCCATCTTCAGCTGATAGTGCCTAAGACGAGGCTTAAAACCAGAGGGGACAGAGCCTTTTCTGTAGTTGGACCCAGACTTTGGAATACTTTGCCCCTCCATATACGAACAGCCTCCACAGTGGAATGTTTTAAGGCTCGTCTTAAGACCCTCTTTTATTCTTTTTGTGATGTACATCACATTGGAAACCTTTTCTGTTATTAAATGTGCTATATAAATAAAGTGGATTGGATTGGCTTGACTATTATTTCTCAGAGGGATCTCAAGGTGACCCTCCGTAAAGCTCCATTAAATTGTGACACACACCTGGCAATGCAGATGTTCTATTTGGTCTTTGCTGCCGTTGGGAAGGTTGTGGCCTGCGCTGTCCAGGGTAGCGAGTAGCAGCTGGGCATCGGCCAACAGAGCATGGGTCCGCTTCAGGTCTCTCCTCAGCTTCCTCTCCACATCAAAGTCTCTGTGTCCCACCTGCAACATGAGACAACTTGGATTCATTAACTCTAAAGAGAAAGATCACACAAACGTATTATTTTTGAATACACATACGTTTAAATTTCTAGATTTGGTTAAATATAAAACAGATACTGTATAAAGCAAGATACAATTTGCTGCCAAAAACATTTAAGAAATGTTTAAAGAAGGAAATTATGGATACAACCTAAGGGGAGATATGAATAAAAAAAAACCCTAAGAACAACAAAAAGTCTGTGTGTATGAAACTGTGGAGTGACTGTGCAGAACGGTTTGAGAATAGACATGAAGTACAGTGCATACTTAAATATATTCAAAAAGGGTAGAAAACATACTTTTAATATATATATATATATATATATATATATATATATATATATATATATATATATATATATATATATATATATATATATATATATATTGTATGCGTATAGAGGTGTGTATGCATGCATGTGTATGTGCCTATGTCAATGCACAAACAGTATGTTTGTTATCCATGTATTTTATGTAATCTTGTCAAAACATTTAAATGCTCAGGTAAAAAATAAAATTATATTGTGGTCAGATTTAATCTCAAATATATTCTGTAACCAATGACAACTAAATAAAAGTGGGTATTATGAATTTCATGATTCTTTTACATATCATTTTGTTTAATTACCTGATCACAAGCACATGTTATGGCATTGAAACCATCATAATCTTTAAATAACCAAACACCTAAAGCATTTGATAAAAATGTTTAAGTTTTAATCACTGTTTGGTACTAGAGAAATCTAACTTTTTGTGCTGGCAAACATAATCAAACATCCAAATATTGGATTAAAAACTACTTATTAAGAATAAACCGTGATGTCTCCCTGAAGAAAAGTCATTTGGATTTTCTGTAGTGGCCGCACAGGTGACACATTCAGGTGACTATTAGATGACTGGACATTTAAAGAAACACCAACCAGCTCTGTCAACAGTAATTTCAAACTTGTTTTTTAGGATACTAACTGTAGTGTTTTTTAAAGTTACCTTGTTTTGTATCACTTTATGTTCAGTTTATTTATTTTATTTATTCTTGTGTGGAAAGATTTATTTTATTATTGAGGTATGATAGTAATTAAGTCAATTGAATTCATTTGTTTGGCTTAATTAGATTGCTCATTACGCCTTCAACAAAAATTAGACTAGCTTAGGGTCACAGGCAAATTATTGTTGGTGTAAAGTGTCATTTCCTTTGTTTCTGAGTTGTAAGCAAATTGGCACTGGAGTCTCATTTCTTGCTGTTTTTTTTTATTTTATTTTTTTTTCAAATTTGTTTTGAAAGACTCTGTATTTAGATGTTTGAGTGGACTTGTGCCAACACATCTGTGTGATAATGTTCAGAAATGATCGAACTGCAACAGACCGACTGATGCTGTTTGAAATAGTAACGTAGAATATCATTGTGCAAACATCTCCTGAGAGAGCCTTCTCCCTTAAAGGAGGAAATCTCTTACCTGCTTACCTGCCATGTGACAAAACCTGTCAAGACCTGGTTGGCTACTCATTGTCTTTTTATTTACCCTTTCATATACACCTTGGAATATCTGTTTTTACAGTACTTGGTAACAGAAAACCCTAAACAGGGACCCAGTCTGCATATTACAGTAAGTAGTTCCTAGTGATATGCACAGAGCAACAAGTACTTTGTAACAATGAATTTGTGCTGTCCCTCACTAAATAAATCTGAATGAATGGACATTAAATAGAATGACAATGGAAACACAATTTAACTTATTTTTCCTTCATCTCTCGGTTAGTAATGTTCCACCTTCTGTAGTTAAAATATAATCTAAAATCATATTGAAGCAGTGGGTTGCAGGTACAAACACAGCAATGCAATCTGTTGTTGAGCATGAAGAAGGATCGATATAAAAATACTGACCAATCAGATCGTAAGGTCTTCAAGCATCTGTTTGATGAATGCTGTTTCCTGCAGGACTTAACTGACCTGCAGCAAGCGTCTTGGTACCTCATACCAGAAAACTCCTAAAGGAACCCTGTTGCAACAGCTCAGGGTGTTTCTTTAATGAACAAGAGGAGCTATTGATATTAGACAGAAAGTTTTTTATATTGTGTCTTAATGTTGAGTTTTTCTTTTGAAAAGGTTCCAAGACATCTTGCTTTTCTTCCCCAGGAGCAACATTTGAGTGTTTGTTGGAACGAGATGAGTGCAGGTGACTTGATCCTGAACTGTTTGCCAGTTTGGCTGCAAACCAGGTCCTGATCTAATTACAGCCTTGTTGTGAATGCGTGTTAAATTAGCTCCCTCCTCTGGGCTGCGTTTGCTTGTTTGCTGGTGCCTGGGTGTGTTGCTGCAATCCAGGTACTGTGACAGCTTTAACCTGCTATTAGGGTGATCTATAACAGGAAGCTGGCAGGAAGAGGGCTGCTGACAGACTGCAGGAGTTATCTGTGAAAGTTTTCTCAGTTGAATTAAAATGCTTATCCAGACACAGCTGGAATGCCTGAGAGCGACAAAATGCGGGGCACAGCAGCAGCCCCCCACAGGCTGCAATGGGGAGGACACGCACAGGAACGTCTTCCTCTCGCTTGCTAAGTAAAAGGTTGCTTCTCTGAAGAAAACCTTGGATCCATCGTAAAATAAAGTGTGCTGTGTGTGTAAATCTGGTGGTTTACCCTGGCTGAAGATTTGATTAGCCACCTAAGACTGGTAATAAAAGAGTTTAAACATGACCTTAATGTTGAGCTCTGAATTAGTCTCCACGTGGCCATAGCAATAGTTCTTAAAACTGTTCAAACATACAGAAATAATATGGTGTCTATATAGAAAATAAAAACATAACTCATCAAGGGGTTGTTTTCATAAGGCAGCCATCTTTATGTGTCTCATGGGATCTAGTCTAAACCAAAGATCAGGCATCGCCTTTGGGGGGCGGGGGCTTACCTGCTCACACAACGTTGCAATGAGTCCCTCCAAGTCGTGCTTCTCATGAATTACCATCTGCTTCTCCTCATACTCCTGCTCCAACTGCATCTCCAGCTGCTTCAGCTGCACAAATCCAAACACAGACATAGAGCCTGAAAATGAACCACTTTCCTGCATGGAAGTTGTATGATGATTTTTTTTAAAGCAATGTTTTCTGCAGTTTCTACAAGTATCCATTCCGATTGATCCAAGTTTATTATTGACATTAGTTTAAAAACATCCATCTAAGGAAACCCAGCAGAGTGAATTGAGTTGCCAGCTTGCAGCATTAACTCCTCCTGGATGACCATGTACTTATGACGGTCGCTACCTGCTCCCAACTGAAAGATTAGGAGGTGGCAAAAAGTGAAAAGGACAATCTTTAACACTTTGTTGGAGGAGCTAAAAAATAGAAGCAAACTTAAAACTGATCAAAAAGGCAGGCTAGACTGCTGAGGTGATCAAAGATCTCCTACAGATCGTTGGCTTGGTATGGTTTAAAAACCTCTGCTGTCACAGGTGTATAAAACCCAGGACCAGGGTATGCAAACACTAAAACGATGGCTCTTTCTCAGGAGCTCAGTTAAATCAAGTGTGTTAAGCAGTAGGATAACATTGTGCAATTGGTCTTTTCATGAAATTGTCAAGCTAACAAATATAGAAGCACTTAAATTGTATTAGCTAACAATTATGGAGGACCAAAATTGACATATTAAAAAATAAAAGCAAAAAAAAAAAAAAAAGATCACGTCTGTTTGAACAGACGTGATCATCCTCATATTAGGCAAATGGAGTTCAAACAATCACGTAGGCAGGAGGGCAACAAAGTGTCATTTTCTGCTGTGACCCACTAACTGAACGATGAGATAACACTTTTTAAACTTTTTTTTAGCAAAAGTCCAACATCTCTATTTCCATGACAAGATGGCTGGAATCCGCTGCTCTAGCCCAACGCGAGCTCTCAGCACGGGCTTTAGTTTGTGTCAGGAGAAATGACGCGACACCTCCCGACACCTGGGTCCATGTGGGCCGCTGACATAAACGCATGTTTAGATAATAAACTCAGGAATTACAGCGATATTTTCAAATCAAGTTGCTAAATGCTTCAGATCACTAATAATCTGGTAGCAACTGTGACAGCGGTCAGGAGTGACAGCCAGGATGGCAGCATCCCAGTCATGGAAGGCTGATGCTAACCAACCAATAGGGAGCAGTTGTCCCCTTAAGACCACCCCCTCCTCATTTGCATAATGAGGCAGAGATGGATACAGTAAAGTGAAAAGAGGAGACAAGGAAATGTAAAAAGAACAAAGGCTTGTATAAGGAAAAGGAAAAACAAAATGTATACAATATATATTTTTTTGCTTTTATTTTTAATAATGTCAGTTTTGGTCCTCCATAAACAACTTCATGCACAGTTAATAGTTACAAATGTACATACTTCATGTGGCATGTGGTAAGACTGGGCTTAAGGACAGTGCTCTGCATTGGAATGGGTTTCCATAGCAGAGTAGCTACATCTAAACCTTAAATCACCAGCTACAATGCAAAGTGTTGGATGCAGCAGAAAAAAAAAAACCACAACTAGCTTAGAGTATAGACTTAAAATACTAACATTAGTTTATAAATTACTGAATGGCTTAACACTGAGATACATAAAAGACCTGTTGTTGCTGTATCAACTCTCCAGAACACTCAGATCTTCTAGTTCTGGTCTACTCCGCATACCCAGAACCAGAACCAAACATGGAGAAGCAGCATTTAGTTTTGCTCCCCAAATCTGTAACAAACTTCCAGAAATCACAAACACTGAGTTCATTTAAATTAGGACTGAAAACCCACCCGTTTAGAGCTGCTTTCGGCCCATAATAGCAGGAACACTGACCAACATATCTGAGTTGATGTTTTCACCTGATACAATTTAATGTTGATTACTGCTATCACAACCGCTGACCATTTCGATGTGTTTGATGTTTTTATGTTTTCATGATATAAAGCAATTTGAACTGCCTTGTTGCTGAAATATGCTACACAAATAAACTTGACTTGACAACTGGACTCTAGAGCAGTTGAAACGTGTTTGCTAGAGTGATCACCCTTGCGTGAGTGATTTGATGGATGAGTCTGGATTTGTCAATTAAAAGAAGAACTGCTCTGCATTACTGCTGTTTTTCAGGGTTTAAGGTTGATCTCTTAGTTCCAGACTATACTTGGGGTCAATATACATCCACAATCTGAGTGTAGAGTCTCTAAGCTCTGGAAACAACCCCACAGTCACCTCACAGTGAGGACAACCCAGACCAAATCCTTAGTATGCTACGACTCCATGATAATAATGAGTTTGTATAGAAAAATGCCTAAGGAAATGTTGTACAGATGTGATTATGCAACTGCACAAATGTGATGTTTTTGCTCTTAGGTTGCATAAGATTGTGATACAAAAAAAGGAAAGAGGATACTTAAATCAAAGCTAGTGTTTCTGTCAGAATGACCATATTTGTAAAATATGACTTTATATAAAGCATAAACTTCATAAAGCACAAAGTTCAGTTGATATTTTTTTAAATAAATTTTAAATGGTAGGAAACAGATATAATGCAAAAGATTGGCTAGTTGGTTCTCACACAGACCCTTTTAGCAAACAGGTCAGAGATATCTGACACTGAAAAGAAGATCTGAGCTTCAGATACATGCACTCCCTCTAATCTGAATAACAAGGTCAAAGATGTAGGATCTTTAGGTCACATTTCTGATATTTTAAGCAAGAATAAAATCCTCACCATCATTTAGTCTCAGCAATGATTTAGTCAAATTAGCCTTTCAGATGAAAACAATAATAGTCATGTTACCTGTCAAGCTTCAGACAAATATTGAAGTTAAAGGCTTAAAACTGCCCACCTGGCTTCTTATATTGAAACTTTAGAAAAACCCTTAGATCCCATGCAAATACATCAGAGTAATTCAGCAGCATTGACTATGATCAACAAAACAATGCACGATCATTAAATTTGATATCTTGGAGGTTAATGTTTGTCCGCTGACAAGTTTTAGTTTTAGGAAGTGTTAATGATTACGCAATAACAGAGGCAGTGGCTGCAAAGAACTCACGGAGCCAAGGGCGTGTGGCATGCATGCATACATCCCGAGCAGGCACTGCAGACAACTGTCCCCTGTGGCTCCACGCTCTTTCAGGAGCAGTGAATGCTGCTTGTCAAGACTCTCTGCTGAGTTTCCTTAGGTAGGAAGCTTTTTGACCAATCTGACGGTATGATTTGTTTTAATTGTACTTTGAAAAGTGCCTTGAGATATGTTGTGAATGGGCGCTATATATATAAAATTGAATTGAACTGAATAAAATATTTCCTATTTCTATAGTTAAAAAGACATTGACTTGATTTACTTCCATCCCAGGTGACAAATGAGAATGATTTAGGTTGATTTTAGAGTAAATATCTTACTTATAGCTCCTTTAAGCCGTTTCACTAATATTAGCTGCCTTTAGAAATGTATACGACCTGCTGGTAATAAACACCATTAGACACACAGGAGGAGACATTTAACGGTGTGCATACCTTAAAATATTGTTGGGTTCTTCTGAATAAAGTCATTTAAAAGCTAAAACTGTATGTAGTATGGAAAAAAATCATCAATCTGACACATATTCTAACATGACCTAATATGCAGCTATGGTAAGCCTCATAACATTAGACTGTCCTATTTCAAAAAAGTAAATAAGAACTTTTAAAAAGGAGTAGTTGTCATGAGTGTATATAATAACCAATACAAAAAATGTGTTTTTTTTGTTTTTTTATTTGTCTTGGGAGCAAACATCTGTTTGACAACTGAATCTGCACCACCTGCATGTTTGACCCACCCGTCTTTGAGAGGATTTATGGACATCCTCCAACTCTTCTTCTTTGTCCTCCAACTCCTTCTGATGCATCTGCTTCATCCTCTCCATCTCTATCTCAAATCGCATGTGGATCTGTTGGATAACAGATGCAGATGAGCTCAGGCAGCGAGCTGAAAGCGCTGTGTTAACCTTTCAGTGTGCGCTCTGAGCACCTGCTGCTGTTGCTGAATCTGGGCGGAGAGTTTGGTCATTTCTTCAGCTCTCTCGCTGGCTTGGCTCTCCAGGAGGCGAATCTGTTTCTTCATGTCAGGCACCGAGTCTGAGGCAAGATCAACCGGCAGGCTGAGGTCTCTGATCTGAGCACACAACTCCTCCTTCTGCTTCTGCAGACGACTCACCTCTGACTGGCTCTCCTGTATACACATAAATATACACACACACAGAAATGTGGAGGCTGATGCTGCTTCGACTGAAGGCCAGAAATACAGTGAAATGGACAATAACAGAAACAGGATTTTGATGTGGCGGAACCTTCTTCTTGTAGAGCTGGGTGATACAGACAAAAATGTTTCGGCCGTGGTTTTTTGCATAATTTTTTTTTTTTCAAAATGTAGTATCCAGTATAGTATCTATTTCAATACATACTTAAAGAACAGAAGAACAGAATACATAACAAAAACGTAATAACGAATGAAACTTATTTTAATAAACTAAACACTGAAATACCTTGAGAATTCTGGATTTTAGCTATAATGATGAAACTTTCTCAACTATTGATGCCATCTAAAAGTGGAACAAGGTCAAGTTCAAACAACTATTTTCAATCTCTTCTCTATCTTCTTAAAATTCTTAAATAATGCTGACCTCGCGCTCTTTCCGTCGGCATACTTTTATTCTCTGTCTCGTGGAATTTCCAAGCCTACTTTTATCAGAGTTATTTCATTTTTGCTAACTTACATTTTGAAAAATGTGATTTACCATTAAATTTCCCTGGTAATTGATATGCATGTTGTCACTCTTCTAGAAAACTAGTCAAATGATTAAATTACTTTTAGGATACGAATTATTTATGTCAGATGTATGCAAAAAATTACATTTCTAATGTAGAAATGTGAGCTTTATGAAAAATATGTATAATAATAATAAATAAGGTATAATAAATAATGTATAATATAATACCTTTAATCTAGCAAACAATTTTCATTGGAATGCCTGTTCTAATTTTATTTTATATACTTATCAGACTTTACCGCAAGAAAGTATGCAGCCCCTAATTTCAGAAATTTACCAAGTACAGCTGATTTTCTCAGAACCTAATCGATACGTTTTCAGAACCTAGTTTCCAACGTTACCCTGTAGATTTTTTAATTCCCCTGGAAGTTTAAGTACCTGGTAATTTCCAGGAAATTATCTTTTGTCAGTGAACAAAGATACACATGTTTACTGGAATGAGTAGAAATACCTAAATCTTTGACGTTCCCTCAGATCACCATTAAATCCATCATCTTCAACTTGAAAGCACATGGTACCACAACAATCCTGACAAGGGAGGGCTGCCCAACAGAACCCACAGACCGGGCCTGGAGAGCATTAATAAGAGAGGGAGCAGAGACCAAAGGTAACCCTGAAGAAGTTGCAGAGCTCTACAGCAGAGACTAGAGAATCTGTCCATGGGACCACAATGAGCCGCTTGCTTCAGTTTGCCAAAAGGCACGTGGGCGACTCCCCAAATATATGGAGAAAAGAGCTTGTCAGAAATGTATCATTTCGGCCAACGAGGAAAACGCTTTGGCCCAAACCCAACAAATCCCATCACCTAAAGCAGAGCACCCCCATAGTGAAACATGGTGGTGGCAGCATCATGTTGTGGTGATTGTTTTCAGCTGTAGTGACTGGGAAAATAGTCAGAGGGACAGATGTGTGGTGCTAAATACTTGACCAAAGTATTCTGCATGTGATCTGAGACTGGGACGGAGGTTCACCTTCCAGCAGGACAATGACCTAAAGCAGACTGCAAAAGCAACACTGAAGTGGTTTAGGGAAAACATTTAAGATAAGATAAGATAAGTTAAGATAAGATAAGATAAGATAAGATAAGATAAGATAAGATAAGATAAGATAAGATAAGATAAGATAAGATAAGATAAGATAGGCTTTATTAATTGTCTTGGAATGGCCTAGTCAAAATCCAGACTTCAATCCAATTGAGAATCTGCAATTAGACTTGAAGATCTTTATTCATAAGTGAAAACCATCTCACATGAAGAAGCTAGAGCAGTTCAGCCTTGGAGAATGGGCATAAATCCCAGTGGTGAGATGTGGAGAGCTCAGAGAGACTGATCCGAATCAACATGCGGTGTAATTGCTGCAAAAGGTGCCTCTACAAATTATTAACTACAGGAGGTGAACAGTTATGCACACTTATGTTTTCTGTTATTTTGTCCTTTTTTGTTTGCTTCACAATAAATTAAATAATATACCTTAAAGTTGTAGGCATGTTCTGTAAAGGAAATGGTGCCAACTCTCAAACAATCTATTTTAATTTCAGGTTGTGAGCTAACAAAACATGACATATGCAATGGAAAATTAATGCTTTTGCAGGATCAGCCTTTGTTCACATTCTTCTGCATCATGTAATAGTCATATATTTAGGGTCTAACATTATGTGGAGCAATTGGACTGCATCTAGAAACAAACACATTATTCAAACACACCTGCAGGTTGCGCCGCAGATTGAATACTTCGGTCCCCAGAGCTGAATTCTCTTGCAAAGCTTTGTCCTTTTGCTCTCTCTCATTGTTGGCCTCCTCCAGAGCCTGGGCCAACTCATTATCAAACCTGCATCAACATACAGAAGCACACAAAAATGAGAGGCAGACACAGGAGTTAGATGACAGTGGGAAAAATATTCATACACCAGAAAAAGATGAACATGCATCACATCACTAGCCAGGGAATCGTGAAATTTGAGGGATTGAAATTAATCAGTGGAGGCTTGTCATCAAATTTGCCAGAAAAACACTATAGAAATAAATTGCAAAATAAAAAAATAATTATCACATCTGTTTGCTAATAAATGCACCTGGCTTGTTCAGCATTCCCATTCCATTTTGAGTTTATCTGAGGGAGTTTATGTTGTTGCTGTAAGACTAATTCTAAAGGTGCGTTCACACCTAACGCGAATGTGGCGGCCCGAGCGAGAAATTTACGTGATGTCCGTATGTGCAGGTGCAGCACAGGAGCGATGCGATGCAAAGCGGGACAACAAGCGCAATTCTAGAGACGCAAAATGTGCGATTTTGGTGATTAAAGCGACCACAGAGCAACACTAAACTTACGAGTTTCGTGTTGTCTTTTTCACGTTGCGACAACCAATTAGAAACTGGATGTAGCTGTGACGTGGGGTGAAGGACTGCAGCAGAGACGAAGTAGTTTTCATTCAACATGGAAGACAAGCTGATAATGGCGGTCGGCCTGAGTTGTATGAGTCGACCAATTATTACTACAGAGATAAGTCCAGAAAGGAGCAAGCCTGAAGAAGAGTGAGTGAGGAGGCTGGAGTGACAGGGAAGTGAAAGCGTCACTAGACAGCACCATTGTACTGCTGTGTTTCTAGCTCGTTGCCCACTGCATTGCCAATCAGAGCTTTCAGTGTCATTCTTTACCCAGTCAGAATAATTCCTGATACTTGTCCATCAAAGTCACACCCCTGGCTGCTTAGACGTGTAGGCATGAATGTCATTCAAATATTGGGAGCCTGACAGAAGAGTCAGAAAACCACAAAACTAGAGACACTGGTGCAGCGAAACAAAATTCGCCATTTATTTATAAAATAGGAATTTCATGAGGCTTTTGTTGAAGGAAAAAAAGGAATTTGAAGGAAGCCGATAAGATTTCGAAATACAGCAGCTGGCAAGTGACAGTGGATGGATTTATTTTTAAGTAAAGTTAACAAAAAAACTGTATCACCAGCCGCCTTTGCTGTTAACACATATTATTCGTTCATTAAACCACCAGAGATGACACACAGAGTGACAGGATGACAACATGGTGATAAAACAAAACACTGAGTGGAAGGTGGACCTTCTCTGTTTGCGCTCCAGTTCATGCATGCGACTTTGCAGAGCATCACTGAGTACTCTGGCATCCTGAAGGTCCGAGGTCACCCGGCGACAGTGACGTTTCAGCTCCAACGTGCTCCTCCGGGATTGCTCCAGCTGGGCCTGCAGCATTGCCACCTACACACACACACACACACACACGCACACACAAATGCTATCACTTTGAGACATTTAATATGCTTTCAGAGTTGCCGTGCACGTCACTGTGTCCTTTCTCACCTTGGTATCGAGCTGTTGTCTGGTCTGTCTCTCTGTCTCCAGCTTTTCTTCCGTCTGCTTCAGTCGTCTGCGGACAAATTCCACCTCCGTCTGGCTGCACTCCAGCTGCATGGCTAGTTCGCTCTCTGAATGATGGGACACAGGGGTCTGAAATGTCTGACTCTCAGTGAATTAAAGCTTTGTCCTGTCGGATGTTCCAAAGGTCAAGTCCCAAACGTTTTATTAGGAGGTTTTACGTATACCCTGGGTAGCAGGAATAAACTGCCTTTGCTACAACGTTCCGGTTCATTCGGAAATTGCCTGTTTTCTTCTATTAAGTTTTTCATTTCACAAATCATTCTGTAGATTTTATCATGCTATTCTCACTTTTTCACATTTTATTTAGCAACCAAATTTCATTGTATTTCATTGTAAAACATTGTGTTTTTGCAGGCAGTTCTCCCATACCTGTTGCAGCTCCTCTCTGACTTACAGCAGCTTGAGCTTTCTGCTTCTCCTCCTCTAGCTGCTTCTCAAGGGTTTCCATGGTAACTTTACACTGGTCCAGCCGAGCCTTGGGAAGTCACACATTGAACAACAAAAGAGATGCGATCAACCTCAGATTTTATTTTAATCAGGGATTTAAAGCAAACAGCAATCACTGCACCAAGGAGGCAGTCATAACGCTGAAGGTTATCCCCCAGGTCATAAGGGAGAATTGGATCACTTTTGCCCACCAGAAGGTCTTTATTCTCTCTGCTGAGTCGAAGTCTCTCTGCCCTCTCCACATCCAGAGCCTGACCCACGGCATCTCCACGGAAACGCTCATCGCTTAGCTCGGATGTCACCGCTGTAACCTACACATTTAGATCACAAAAAGTAGCAGTAAGTGTGTGTGTGTGTGTGTGTGTGTGTGTGTGTGTGTGTGTGTGTGTGCGTGTGTGTGTGTGTGTGTGTGTGTGTGTGTGTGTGTGTGTGTGTGTGTGTGTGTGTGTGTGTGTGTGTGTGTGTGTGTGTGTGTCGCAGCTCAAACCTTGGTCTCCAGGCTGTCTACCGTCTGCCTCAACTCATTCCTCTCCTTCTCTGACTTCTCCAGGCGGCGCCTCAGAGCTGATACTTCATCCTTTAAAAAAATGACAGAGAAGCTTTTCACAGAGACTGAGACATCTTTTAAAACACGTAACACGTTGTTGCTGTTTTTTTAACTGTTATTTGGGCATTTCGTCTTTCAGTGAGATCACCTGTTGGCGTCATCTGTCGGGATGCTGACGCTGCTGCAGCTGACTGCAGTTCAAGCTAAGCAGCTTTGGTGCTGTTCTCGTAGGACGTTGAATGTTTTTGACTTGTCTCTCTAAAGTATGTCTTTTTAAAAAGACACATAACCATTTTTATAACTGACTGACATTTAATTGGACCAGAGGTGCTATTAGGATCCTGAACCATTGGGGGCACGAGGTGCATCATCTGCACAGATAACCCTTTTTTTCCCATCACTTGTCTACGGACTGTAGAGTAACAGGCTTCGTGCGGTATCTTTTATACAAAATAAAGATGAAAGGCGAACATCTTGTTTTTACAGCGCACACGTGGAATTTTAATGATATTTTAGGGCCATTATTCCAGGGCTTAATTGTCTTCCGTCAAGAGATTCAGGGCTTTAAAAAAATACATTCAGGGCTGGAACGGCTGGAACCCAGGTCAGATTAGTCAGAATGAATGTTTCCAATTGTAGATAGCATCATTTCTATTTGCTAAGTGTCAGGATAATGAGAGAGAAATGTTATCCTGAATTCTTTGGCCACAATGACCATCGTTACATTTTCAGGTAAAAGGGGCAAGTTTTCAAGCCTGAGAACAGGGGTCAACTGTGATGTGCAGTGATGAGAGCATTGTGATGAAGAGGAGTTTTGATGCAGGAGGGACTGTTGGAGTTCCCAAAACAGATGGCATCATGAGGAAAGAACCTTATGTGGAAATATTAAAGATAAATATGACGACATAAGCCAGAAAGTTAAAGCTAAAGACAAGGATCCTAATCAAACTTAATGATTTAAAGGAGACAATGTCAATGTTTTAGAGTACTCATCACTATGGTCTAATATCAGTCCTATAGACCATTTGTGAGCAGACATGAAAAGCTGTGTGTGAGCAGGATGGCCTACAAACCTGACTCAGCGGCACCTGCTCCATCAGGATGAATGGGCCAAAACTTGAGCAAACTATTGTAAGAAGCATGTGGAAGGAAACCCAAAAGTTTTGCCCCAAGTCATGCAGCGACTTGGTTCAAATTTAAAACATTATGAAAATGTCCGTATTATCTACCTCAGCCATTTATAATTATCAGACCCTTATACCACACCTAAAACACCACCTGAGCCTTCCCAAAGAGTTCAAATGCATGCCAATCATGGTGCATATAACCTCTCTATCTGAGCAAAGTTGTTAACAATTCTCTAATAAAGTTCTGCCTTTCCTACTAATATAGCATTTTGTAAATAGAAATAATTTGTCTAATCCTAACTGACCAAAGACAGGAAACCTGTGGTGTGATTTAATATTAGATAGTGAGAAATGAGAAAGAAAGCTTGTGTGCCGTTTATACAGTGTATGTAAACATCAGCTTTCAAAAAAAGATGCTCGGGAAAAGCCAATGCCCAAAATCAATCACTCAACGCAAACGGGTTGGCTTCCTTAAAAAGAAAACGTTTTACATATGGGGAAAAATCTGTAATTGAGTGAATTGTGTTTAAACCAGGATACATTTGGAATATATGCATTTGAATTGCAGTGTTCCTTCTGGACTGGGCTGTATATCAATAAACTGAAACGCATTTTTCTAGTGGTGAATTGTATCTGTTTGTCTTGTAAAATTTCTAGGGGTCAAATCCTTAATATGTTGAATTAAAATGACTTGGACTGAACTGAATTTAAGTATAATTACAATAGGCAACACGGCCTTAGACGAACATATACTGCTGCTGCAGCATTTCATTTGTGCAGCTTGGGGCCCTCATTCATTAAAGAGGTTATCTGAATTCAGTGGATGATAAGTTTGATCTTTGGTCTCATTACCATTGAAATTGTCTTGTCAGTCTTGGTTAAAACACATCACAATTGGCACATCCAATATCAAAACATTGATTCAGGCTCCTTCTAAACGTTTAGCATTAGTCCAAATATAGCAAGGTTTTCTTGTTTTTGTCTTGTTTTGCTTGTTTGTTTGTTTGGTTTTTCTCTTTTTTGGGGGGGGGGGGTTGGTAGGGGGATAGGTCTTCATAATCAGAAAATTGTATGGATGTACCTCCTTGGCTCTCAGCCTTTCGTTGTCCATGTTGACATCAAGCAAAGGACGCACCCTGCAGAAAAGCTTCCACCAGCTCCATTTTGCTACAACCTTCAGAACCCGCAGGTTCCTCTGCAGACATCTTACCGCCATCTGTTGTACCTGGAAAAAAAGCACACGCAGAAACACAAATGGGGAAAGTTGTGAGATAAAACCACGGCTGGGGTCCTAAAGGTATTCTTACTGCATTTAACTCAGTGTTAATTACAGCAGGACCAGAGAGCCAGCGAGCCATGCAAGATCAACAACCTTACTACGCAGACATTTAGCATGTTAAAGGCAGATCTGTTGGAGCCCAAATAAATCACTGGGGCAGCAGGAGGAGGTCTAAAGCAGGTTATGTTACGTGTTTGTAAAATCCTCTATCCATTCATTAAATCTACATCTTAAAAAAATCTCTGATTTGATTAGAGAGGCAGTATAACTTACTTCATTTGACAGACGTAATGCTGCTGATCGCTTATATAACCAGTTTAATAGCCCTTGATTTATGTTTCAGGTTTGATTTAAATTACATTTTGACTAACGGATCCACAAAATATATGGCGAAAAGTGTTTTT
Organism: Fundulus heteroclitus; assembly: GCF_011125445.2. Lineage (NCBI taxonomy): Eukaryota > Metazoa > Chordata > Actinopteri > Cyprinodontiformes > Fundulidae > Fundulus > Fundulus heteroclitus. The sequence continues at coordinate 31,138,455 of NC_046368.1, read as the reverse complement.
CTCCGTCAATAGAAAACAGAGTCAACTGGAATTGAATCCGTGTCATTAAAGACATTCTTAGCAGAGGAAAAACGCTTGGTAACTTGAATACACTCAACAAAAATAACCTGTGTTTCTTTAATTGGTCCACTCAGGAAAATGTTGTTATGGCAACAGAAGACAATAATAAATTGTGTCAGCTTACATTTTATATATGTGAAGTGAAAGGGGAGAGATTTTTTTCAGTCAGATCCTAACGCATATCTGCTGTTTATTCGGATTGCAAGATCACGGAAGAGACCGAGATGTTCTGCAGATAACAGGAAGGTATTCCAGTAATAATATTACAATTAGTAATAGTAATGGATGCAGAACATCATGAGTTAGTGTCATCTGTCCACCTTACAAGTCAAATCAATCAGTGGCAGGGTCCGAAATTAATACTCGTCAGACGCCAAATGCGATTAAATTTTCTGTTTGGCGAGTAAATTTCAGAGGGCTAACTGCCACATGGTGAGTAAATGTTTGTACCAACTAAGTCATGTTTTTCAGTCATTTGGGTAGATGCTTCTTTATGTTCCTCTGCTGTCAGCTGTATGACAACAAACACACACAAACACTCGCACATGTGACGCGAGAACCACAGCAACTACGCCATGTCCGTTTGCTAACAGCTAGCGTTTAGCTCAGGCTAATTACGTAGCGGAATTATGTGGAGATATTTAGCAGGAGTCAGTCAGACTTATTTTGGCCAGTAAAAAATATGCTTGGCCAGTTGATTTTTACGTCTACCGGCCGATTTCAGGGATTATGGAATCAGGAAGTTAATGTTGGACACCCATCAGCGGGGCTAACACTGCTATAGTAAAAGTGATTGGCCTGAATCTTAGCTGCTGTGCAGGGTAACCAATCAGATGTTAGGAGTTTTCTTTTTTGAGACACAGCAGCAGATTAAATGAATTCATGATGTACAAAAAAGCAAAAATGAAAGTGAAATTAATATGATGACTTTAACATACATTTGATTCACGTTGATCCCCAATTTAAATATTTCATTGAGTAATTAATGAATTCCTTTAAATTATATTGAGAAGAGTATTTAATAATTTCATACATATTTATATTTCCAAATCTTGTCAAATGATCACATATTACAATGTAGTTAAGAACTTATTAATTTATTTGCATCAATGTTAGCCTTCTATGGAAGGATTATTATCCAGAACCTGTTCTAAGGAGAAAAACAAAACAAAAAACAATGTATGGAGCAGGTAAGAGGAGTGAAAGGGAGAGTAGGGAAGAAGATGGAAGGAGAAAGAATGGAATAGAAGGATGCATCATGTCCTGCATCATGTCTTGAAATGGTAGATATTAATTAATTTTCTACTAGTAACAGAAAGCCACAGGTGGGGGCCAGTCTGACATGTTCTTGTCCTAGGCCCAGGTAGGACTGTCAGCTGGCCTGATTACACTGTTACTGTTTTATCATTACCACATTTCAGCCTTTGTTTGTTACGGAACATGTTGGATTTAAAAAAGGAGGCAGCATTTTTCAATCCAACGTGTTCAAACATTTTCAAATCTGTTTTTAGCTGAGCCATTGGAGTTTTATCCATAGTTTTATTCCTGAGTAACTGTTTTAGTTTTAGCTACTTTAGATTTTTTTTTCCTCAATAATCTATAGCTGTAGTTGAGAGTCACATTATGCTTTAGAAGTAGTGTTATTTTATTATTGTTTTTTACATGAACACAAACTTATTTCTCATGTTTAGTTCATCAGTAGTTCCTTAATAAACTAAAGACCACGTTTACTCCTCCACAGCTTTGCTCTTGTTATTAAATAACAACTTTGTCAATGAGAGCTAAGATGTAGATGCTCATGTGGAATGTTGTTAGAACACAGACTGGATCTCCACACGGTGAGGTAGACAGAAGCAACGCTTACCTTGAGCTTGCGGTACTTCTGACGTCCCAGGTGTCCTTTACAGGCAGCCTGCAAGTAAACCAGCCACCCAGTCACCTGCTGATCCCTCTGCTGCTCCAGGTATTGTAGCACACCCCTCTTCATAAAAACCTGAAATCCAACAGGGAAAAACATCTTTACAACATTTGGGACAGATTCCTGCTTTTGCACCTGATGGTATAAAACGGGCTCTCACCCTGCTGCCACCAACCACGATGCTCTTTTTTTCTATGTCCAGCTCAACCAGCAGCTCCTCCACCGCCTGACAGGCAAGGAGAAGAAGCAGATTCAGTCAAAGCTTTTAAACTTTTTGGAAATGTAAACTCTAGAGACTCGCTGTCCTACCTTTCTCTCATCGTGGCTGACAAACATTGAGGCGTAACGTTTCATAATCGGAGGAGATAAAGCCTGAAAATGGCACCTGAAGTCACTGAGTGTCATGTGTTCTGGATAACCTGGAGACAGAAAGAGAGACGCTGGGAAATATGGACTTCATATAGATTCTTATTCTATTTCCTCGTAGGTCGGCCTTCGGTCTTCTGGTTCCAATAATATAATCAAATAACACTTCTGTTGAAATCTGACATGATCATTATTGTTATTATTAACATTAGTAGTAGTTGCAGCAATAGGAGGAGGAGTACTCATAATCGTCATCAACTTTATTTATAAAGCGCTTTAACTGACACAAAGTGCTGAACATCAAAAGAAATTAAATGACACTAAGGGATAAAATAGACAAACTAAGCACACACAACAACAACTCAACAACAGCAATAATAATAATAATAATAATAGTAATAATAATCAATAACAACAATAACAGTGGTAATTGTAGATTATTTTCAATAATCTGTGTATCTGATCGGTTTATTTTTTACACACCTAAATGGTGATGATTATCATTTTAATTGTTATGTTTTAAACTAGATTAGATTTCATCATTCACACTAAAATTTAATTATTTGTCATTACTTTGTTCATAACATTTGTTCATTGCTTGGTCGTTGAAATGGACCCTAAAAATAATAAAATATTTAAAAAAATTAAAACAGGAGTTATTCAGTTATTTTCCATTATTGGGGGGCAGTGAATTTTTGGTGGTACAGTCTGATCATTGTAAAACTGACTGAATAAACTGGGTTGCACTGCTAGTAGAATAATATTTGTAGATTATAATTTTTGATGGCTGGCTTATCCGTCTAAAGTTGATCCTTCTGACTCCTAACTGCATCAGTGTTAAAAAGCTTCTCTAACATGCACATGCCAACCTGTGCGGTAGAGCTGGAGGGCTGACAGGATCTGAGTGGAGTGGAGCTGCACTCTGAGAGCCGGGATATCAAAGCTGCCAGCGTTGGCTTTTGCACTCACACACTGTAGGAACACTGGCCTGGCTCGACGGATCAGGTTCACCAGCGCATCCTGCAGGACAAAGAGTTACACGATGAAAGCTGTTACACTTCTGGAGGATTCTCACAGCATATTCACAGCAGTGTCTCTTACTGCCTGCAGCTTTACAGCTATACAATGGGAGTATCTGCGTATCGCTGCCATCCCGCCACTGAAGGTTTTGCGGATGGTCCCGTTCCTCTGCAGAGCGCGCTGACTGCCCCCCTCCAGCCCGCCCAGGCCTCGGCACAGAGGTGGCACCGAGATTCTGGGTCTGAACAGAGTCTTGATAACCCCTCTGAGCAAGGCAAAGAGAGAAACAATGAGTGCTCTCATCAGAATTTATCAAATATACTTTTATAGGAAATAGACTTGAGTGATAAATGATAGAACTGTGTATAAACAAAACAGACAAAGCCATGTTGATTAAAGCTGACTTTACAGCGACACAAGAGTTAAATAGTAAAACCTACATGTGGTAAAAACAAACATTGTTTTATTATTTACAGGACATCATTAATAGTAACACATGTAAAAGTCTATTTTTAACTTAGAGGAGGTATATGATTTAAAAAGAAATACTTCTATAAAGACATCAGCTTCAAATCTGCAGAGAACCAACTTTATTCTCAGAAATGTGTGGTTAAGCAGTGCCTTGCAAAAATATTCATCTTCAACTTTCCCACATTTTGTCATGTTACAACAAACATTAATGGGCTTTACTGGGGCTTTACTTGTGGTTAAATAAGAACAAAACCAAAATGTATGGTTGATGACCCACACTTTATAAAACAAGCTCTATCCTGTTTTGCTCTCTTCCACCATCTGAGATGTTCAAGCTGTCAGAACTCAGCATGTGCTTGTCAGCAATCTAAATGTGGCTGCACAACAACTATCTTCTGTTAAATGAAAACAAAACTGAAACCCTTATCATCTCCCCTGATGATAAAATTCCTATAATCAGGCAGCATCTTGCTTCCTTAACTCCAACTCTGAAAAGTAGTCTCAGAATCCTGGGTGTCATTTTTGGACAATCATTGTAAAACACTAATTTGTAACTGCTTTTATCATTTAAGGAATATTTCGAAACTAAGAGAATTCGTGTCACAGACTGAACTATAAATGACTATTCACACTTTTTTTCAATAGTCTTTTTAACTGTTTAAATAAATCCTCCTCGACCCGACTTGCTGCAGCAATGATGCTGACTGAAACAAGCAGAAGGCCACAGATCACTCCTGTTCGAACCTCCCTGCACTGGTTACCTGTGCATTAGGCAACCATGATTTTGTGTTTTTAAATAGTTTTTCCTCCTGTGAAGAACTTTGTGAGATCAATTGTCTGTGAAAGGTGGTATAAATAAAATTGTACTTGCTTTGCCTACTATCCAGATAATATAATAATAATATTAATTCACACGCCCCTGTTTTGGGTAATGTGTGTGTATTGGAATAAAGAATGTGAAATTCCTGTTGAGTCAGAGTGGAGTATGGTGCATTTGCTGTGATGTGATGATCTTGTTTTCATACTTAATGATCCCCCCCCATTACATTCCACTGGTGAGGAGAACAATAGCACAGAAGAAGTCAGTGAAAGTTTGGTCAGATGAGGCCACTGAGAGACTGAGGAATTGTTTCAGAACCACAGACAAAGCTCTCATGGTGATGACATCAACAGCCTGAATAAATGCATCACTGGCTACATGACCTTCTGTGTGGAGAACATTGTGCCTACACGACGGCTACGGTGCTTTCCAAACAACCCCCCTGGGTTACCCCTGAGCTGAAAGTCCTCCTGAACCAGAAGAAAGAGGCCTTCTTCTCAGGGGACAGAGAGGAGCAGCGTAGAGTCCAGCGGGAGCTCCAGTGGAGGATTAGGGCAGCAAAGAACGATTATGGGAGGAAGATAGAGGAGCAGCTGGCGCAGAACAACGTCAGAGACGTGTGGAGAGGTCTGAAGAACATCTCCGGCTTTGGGCAGAGGACCAGCAGGGCTGCAGACGGTGACACCAAGTCTGCAGATGAGTTAAACAGGTTCTTCACCCGGTTTGACTCCCCCCACACTGGCCCCCTCCCTGCCATCAGCCCTCCACACGCCTCCAACCCCCAGCCCACCAGGGATCCACCTTCCCCCCCGCTGCCACTCTCACCAACGACTGACCCATCCACACCTTTGATCCAGCCTTCCTCCCCCCTCACAGTCACTTCAATGCAGGTGAGGGGACAGCTGACGAGGCTGAAACAGAGGAAAGCCTCTGGACCGGACGGCATCCCCCCCAGGCTACTGAGGACCTGTGCAGATGAGCTCTGTGAGGTCCTCAGCTACATCTACAACCTGAGCCTCAGCCTGGGGGTGGTGCCCACCCTGTGGAAGACCTCCTATGTGGTACCGGTTCCTAAAACACTGCACACCAGAGAACCGGCCCACTTCAGACCAGTCACCCTGACCCCCCACCTGATGAAGACCATGGAGCGCCTCATCCTAGCACATCTACGCACCGTGGTGAGCCCCACCCTGGACCCGCTGCAGTTTGCCTACCGGTCCAACATCGGAGTAGAGGACGCCATCATCTACCTGCTGCAGCGGGCATTCGCCCACCTGGAGACCACCGGGAGCGCTGTGAGAGTCATGTTCTTTGACTTCTCCAGCGCTTTCAACACCATCAGACCGGTGCTGCTGAGGGGGAAGCTGGAGGACGCTGGGGTGGACAAACATCTGGCTGACTGGACCATGGACTACCTCACTGACCGCCCTCAGTATGTGCAGCTGCATGGCTGTCAGTCTGAGGTGGCACTCTGCAGCACCGGGGGCCCCCAGGGCACCGTTCTGTCTCCGTTTCTTTTCACCCTCTACACCTCGGACTTCACCTACAACACGGACAGCTGCCATCTTCAGAAGTTCTCTGATGACTCGGCCATTGTGGGCTGTGTGTCTGAGGGGAACGAGCTGCAGTACCGGTCGGTCATCATGGACTTTGTGGACTGGTGTGAGGAGAACCACCTGTGTCTAAACACCAGTAAGACCAAGGAGATGGTGATCAACTTCAGGAGTAGACCCCCACCTCACTCCCCCGTGAACATCCAGGGGCAGGACATAGAAACTGTGGAGGGTTTCAAATACCTGGGTGTTCATGTATTTTGTAGTTGTATATAAGACACCCTGAATGTACATAGTCATCTCAAATCTCTGTTTTATTTCCTTTGTATTTTTGTTTTATTTTTTCTTTGATACACTGTATCTAGATATATATATAGACCCACTGTTTATACCTTATGCACCTTTTCCTCCTTTTGGCACCTTCTTTTGATCACTAAGTCGATGTGTGACAAGTTAATTTCTCCAATGTGAGATCAATAAAGCTTATCTTATCTTATCTTATCTTATCTTATCTTATCTTATCTTAGGTATCGGTTGAAGCTACTCTTAGCATTCGGCAGGCTGAGCTGAATGAATTTTCATCAGAGCAAATCTGCATAGCCTACTGTGGGATTAAATCATTTTAAATGGTCATTGCTGTCACACTTGAGTTGTATTTGTGTTTATTCTGCTAAAAAAGTTGCAAAAGAAAGCAAATTTGTCAAGTTTAGCTGAAGATCGATCTGTTTGATACGGTATAAGAGGTGTAGGGGGAAAAAACTTTTTGTTTGTTTGTTTTTACCTAAAGCAAAAGCCCACTGCAAATACACAAAGGGAGTAAAAATATTTTTATCAATTTTCCATTGACTGTACTGTAAGGCCGTGAGTGTCTTGGTGAACGAGGCTCTGCTCACCAGAACTCTGCTCATATCTTACCATGTACCGTGTACTAGTGTGGCTCATTTAATGCACAATAAATTGTTTCATCATAACATTACTAACCACACATCTCACATAAGAAAGCTAAGTTACAAATACAAGTAAAGTTTAAATATCATAAAACTTCAATTCATTTTTGAGGCCATGAGGGATTGTGTTGCAGAAACAAGTTTTCAAATATTAAATTTTCAAGAAAAGGAATATTTCAGAGTACAAACAACTGCCAGAGAGACTGTTCAATAAGGTATGAATGCAGTCTAGTTAACAAGTGAAAATAGGGGCAGGTTGTCCACCTTCTTTTGGCCTTAAAACATATAAATGTACTACAAGGCTAAAATCAAACATAACAGAGAAAAGTTTGGGCCTCCAAACTCACACGGTGGAGTTTTGGAGCAGAGAAATGGCGTTGAGAGAAGACTGGTTGTTCTGGATCCAACCAAACCATCCCGTGAGATCGTAACGGACAGGGTCACAGCCAGTCAGGTGGTTCACCTCGCACTGCAGTGGCTGCTCACACTGACGCACTGCAGACACACAAACACACACATGAATTACGTAACACGGAATGAAATCACTTACTACAGCCAGCTCTTGCTCTCCCCATACACACAGGGATCCTCTCTGGCTATCTGTATGTCTCTGTATGCTTCATATTTACCAGTGTTGCTGTAATAACGACAGACTCTCTCCAGAGCGGCACTTTCACAGGAGGCGGGTGTCACCATCTCCTCATCCAGAACCCACAGCAGACCTCGGGGGTTTTCATCTGCTGCGCGGACCTGAGACACACAACCACAAATGCAATATCAAATATACAGATTCTTTAATTACTTAGGACAAAAGCTGTCTTACAATTTTACACCTAAAGGGTCACTTAATTTTCATTATGATATTCATATTCTCAGACATGAACAACTGATCAAAGCAGAAATAAAAGGCTTCTTTACCGTCCATTATACAATCACCACTGGTGGTAACCAAAGGAGGTTTTGGGTTTCAACTTTTTCAAGGGTCAATAAATACACAACAACTTGGTAATAATGTAGCCATACCAAGCATAAACAGTCAAAATGATGAGCGGTCAAAAGTCATCAATATTTGCTCAGAACAAATACTCTGAGATGATATGTAGGGGAGGATGTTTCCAGAACGCATCAGGAAGTGAACTGAGAACAAGTGCTATTAGCTACTCACGCTGTATTCCATGTGCACCTATAGATGGCATTTAGATCAAGGAATATCAAACTTACCCATCTTCTAGTTTAAAGTTGGATAATTAAAGGGATCTGCCAAATGTTGCACTCAAAAACAAGGCTAATTCATGTTAGCAAACAAGCTAGCAGCTATGAATGTCTCTGCATTCTATGGATTCAAACACAAAAGGAACACGCTCACAAAAATATGTTGGACATGTGTTTATGAATGGGAAAGATTTCAAAAGATACAAACTGTCAGAAGAGGAGAATAAGCTGTTTATTTTAGCAGCTATCTCAGTTGAAAGGGCAGCCATATTGGATTTTGTAGTGTACGGTTAGTGAGAAACCTCCTTCTTTCACTCTGAGTTCTTACTTCAGGGGACCTTCCTGTGTATTTTTCCAACTTGGAATGAGGAAATCTTTTCTTTAAACACTGTAATTTTTCTTTCTGTCTTTATCTATGTAAAAAAAAAATGGAAAGTCTTGTAGTACTGTTTCAAAAAGACTTGGCAGCAAGGTGCTGCTTGGAAAACTGTGTGAGAGGCGAAACTATTACTAAAAAGAGAATAATTAATTCAAATTATTCACATCTAAACACGTTAGCAAATATATTTGACAAAAATGCAGTTCATCTTCTTTTAATATGATGAAAGGTCAAACGAAGTAACAGATTTCTGTCTGTCTCTGAGAGTGTGTGACTTTCATAGACATAATTTACGAAGTCTTTAAAACAATGCAGGAAACCGGGTAAGGATGTGGTGAATCGCTTCCTGTGTTTTACATGCAGCTTTACCTGTGGAGGCGACTGATCGATGGCAGAAACAACTTCTGAAGAACAGCTCTCAGGACACTCAAACTCCACATTAACCCTCTCCTACAACAAAAACACAGAGCTCCGATGTCAGCATTGCCACCTATACATTCATAGTCAAACATTTGTCCAAAAGATGTCAATTTTCTGCACTGTTTTCAAAATTTTCCTTCACAGACATTTTCCTTGAAAATAAAATGTCTGTGAAGTTGGTTCTGCCTTTAGTCTTCCAGGCTTTTTTCTGTAAGTTGTCATGTATACAGTTTATGCACTCACTAACCTCTATATTAGGTATACCTGTTCAACTGCTCGACAACACAGATAGAAAATGAGTAAATCACATGGCAGCTAGTCAATTCCTGTAGACAAGAGACTTGCTGAAGTTCAAAGTGAGCAATAGAATGAGGAAGAAAGGGGAATCTCAGTGACCTTGAACATGGCATGGCTTGGTGTCAAACTGTATGATCTGAGTATCCCGCAGATCTGCTGTCGATTTTAACACATGACTATTGCAGAATTACATGAGTAAATACCAAAAATATATATATTTTTGGTATTTACGTACCAAATGTCATAAAGCAGCAAATATAGATTCTGATGTTTAAAATTACAGAGTGAATCATCACAAAAATGCATTATTATATTCCCCGTTTCTGCAAACTTTTACTATATAAACAGTTGTTTACAAAAGGATTCACACTTAAGACATGTAAAAACTAAACTTTTTACAAATAAAACTCTAAACACAAAGTTAGGATGGTCTAGTCAAAGTCTAAGGGTAAAGCTAATTCAGAATCTGAGGTAAGACTTGAAAACTGATGTTAACAGAGGCTCTCCTACAAATCAGACTGTGTAAAAACGTCAGTCTTTAGATGTGCAAAGCTGGTGGGGATGTACACCAAAACGTCTGCAGCTGTAACTGCAGCAAACCTTGGTCTGTCACATGAAATCACAATAAATGTAGTTTTGCATCAGTTTGTGGCTGTGCTGGAAGAAAGACGAGTGGTTACCTGTGCGTATCTGTCCAGCGAGTGTATGAAGGTTTGTGTGTGGTAGTGCTCCAGCAGCCGCTCTTGCAGGTAGTTGTGACAAAGCTCGGACCAGCTGGCCCCTCGCTCTTCTGCACAGTGCCGGGGGTTCCTCAGGCCTGGCGTGTCCACCACCATCACAGAGGCTAACGCCAGCTGCTCACTGCTCAGGGCTCTGCCCACAAAACAACACCAACATTACATCTGCTTAGGTCTGTGCAAAAACGCACCCGAGTTGTCACGACAGGTACTTGCCTCACCTTCTAATGAACCAAAAAGGGCATTTGGTGCACAGAAAGAGCGGAAAAAATATTACTTTTGCTTTGCTTTCACCAAAAGTCAAGTTATAGAGATTTACAAAACTGTTGCTTTCGCTTGCAGATAATAGGATATTGGGTTTACAGCTCTCCCTCTGGTTCTCTCCGTGTGTGTGTGTGTGTGTGTGTGTGTGTGTGTGTGTGTGTGTGTGTGTGTGTGTGTGTGTGTGTGTGTGTGTGTGTGTGTGTGTGTGTGTGTGTGTGTGCTTGGTTGTTGGTCCTGTATGCCTCCCTGTGATGTACTGGCTACCTGTCCAGAGGTATACCCCTCCTGAAGTCCACCCCCACCCTTGGTGGATAGTTAGATAATGGATGGATGCTCCCCCTCTCTGGAGTCACTCTTCCTTTTTGGTTAACAAAGTGTGAAATGAAGGCCACTCATGCTACATAATCCCAAAAAATGTGTTAAGAAGAACCAGTGTTAGCTCTGCGGTGCCTTCATACCTGTTGATGAGTGAGACTATGACAGTGAAGAGCTCTTCATAGAGTCCAGCAGCCATTCCATCCACACACTGGGAAGCTGTTAAACGGGGACCTGCACAAACCGGTGCCAAATAGGTAGAGGAGACTGTGGTCAGGCATCTAAATGACTGTGTGGCTGTGTATAGTGCTATATAGCGTAATGGCACATCAACTCTCTTTGCTTCAGGTGACATACTTATTGAGTTCTATGTCTAAACCATCTTTGTTTCAGGGTTTTTAGAGAGACAGCCAAGAAGGACTGACCCACAGTGTTTACCATCAACCTCAGATAAACCCTTTTTGCTTCTTCATTTTCCAGCAGCAACATCTCCTGCGAGAGTTAATTGAGACTCTCACCCTCTTCAGACTCGTTCCTTTCTCTGCTGACACCAGTGGCTTTCTGCAGCAGCTGTCGCAGGTGATGTTTGAAGACGGCAGTGTCCAGCTCCTCCGCCTCACATCCCAGGATGCTGCTGGCTGCCTGAGCGCTGTCGAAGTTCACAAACTGCCTCCTGCCCACTGCACAGACAGAGAGAGAGGATCGTTTCACACAGTCCGCTGACAGACAACGTGTCGGTCAGTCCAGCAACTTCTGTCTGGTCACTCTGGAGGCCATTGTAATGGATGACTGATTTCTGTTATTTTAGGTTCAGAAGATTTTTGTTTAAATTGTTTTCTGTGAAAAGCTTCGAAGAGAATGTGTTCAGAAACGCTTAATGAAAAGTATGCCTAGTGACTTCATGAATTATTTAAAAATATGCCCATAAGCTGCGCTGCTTACGTTACGCGGCCAGTACATTTCCTCCTTAAGGTGACCGGATTTGATTTCTCTAATGAAAACTGGGGAAGATAGATAGATAGATAGATAGATAGATAGATAGATAGATAGATAGATAGATAGATAGATAGATAGATAGATAGATAGATAGATAGATAGATAGATAGATAGATAGATAGATAGATAGATAGATAGATAGATTACATTTACCCAAATAATACAACTTATCTAAATCATAAAAGTAATACATAAGAAAACAATGGACTTAGATATACATAAATATTCATCCAACCATTAGTACATACATACATACATCATTTATTTACAATTTTATACTATTATACTTTTTTACATTTCCTTTAACATCTTAGTTTAAACTACTCCTCTCCATCCTTATATTTATTTAGGATTTGCATTCTATATTTTCTTCTGCTGTAGACTTCTGGGCATCTTAATTATGCGGTAAGTTTTTTTCATAAATCTAGCTTTTCATCTTCTTCAGAGTGTGAAGAAAATGGACGAGAGCTGCAGGCCCTCCTTCTTTTAATTTGTCAATCTCTCAGCACTACTATCATTCCTATGCAGGCCCCGTGTGGAGAACATTTCCACCATTATGAGGATATTTGATCCATCTTTCATCTGAAGTACAACCACAATTAATTGAAGCTTGTTAAGGATAAGAACTATTTCTGGCCCTCATCTCAGAGAGTGAAACTCATATATTATATAGATTCAATACACATAGAGTGAAATATGTCAAGCTTTATTTCTTTTCATTTTGATGATTATGGCTTACAGAGAATGTAAACATGTATCGAATCCTAACCCTAAGAATCCTAAGACTAAAAGTAGAATTTCCCGAATTCTAGATTTTTCTTGGATTTTTACCTTGGTAAGATAAAAGTTATTCACAAAGCATCCTGGGCCTTAAGAGAGCTCCTAAAGTGACAAAATGTTAGGAGGGGTGAGGAGGACTTTTACTGAGCCTAAGAGTATCTGAAGCAGGAAGATGGTGGAAACAGAGAGATGATCCATCACCTAAACAGGGGATGAAATAAGCACATAAGCTTCTTTAACAACCATCATACAATTATAATGTGTAGATAAGATCAACTTTATCATCCATAGAGGGAAATTAAGTAATTTATTGCAGCCCAACAGGTTAAAGGCGCGACTAGTAATGCTATTGTATTGACGATCAATAAAAAATACAAAATGGAGAGATTTACAAAGAATATGTATAAAAGAGTTGAGAAAGTATTTTCTGTATTGCATGATGATGTCAGTCGCTTGTGTGATACCATCTCCTCACTTTTGATTCCTGCAGTGCTTCTCACTTTTCAGGCTGGGTTATAAAAGCACCAAGAGGAGCAGAGAAAAAGGTGCATTGATCTGCGGCAATACGCTTCAGAGTCTGTGTATTTTCAGAATGATCCAAGGACCAATTTACCTTTCAACACTCCTTTATTCTACTCCCAGAACCGCGAGCTGTACGCTGTCCAGTTCGGTTTTCTCCACCTTTTTTTCCATTTTCTGTCGGTCGTTTAACCAATACATCCGCTTCCCAATCCCAGTAACATTCTGACAGGTGAGAGTGCATTAATATCAAATAGATAAATTAGTAAAAAGACTAATCAATTAATTTAGCTAAATTTTATCATCATGACACATTTCTCAATCCAGTCTCATGAATTAATTTTTCTCCTTTGATCATTGGGAGCGCATTTGTGTTTTGTTTTTTTCTTGTACTATCAACCAATCATGGCTCAGGGTCAACCATACCTCCTCACTAAGATAAAAGTTTCTGTCATCTCCCTACAGCAGAGATCTGAATCACTCTTAAGCTAAGACTCTAAAATAGGAGCTCTCTGAGAGGACTCTGAGAATCTTTGTGAAAACGGGCACTGGAATCCAGGATCTCAGAAAATGTGAATATTGTAAAAAGGCTCATTATTAGAAACTCATGGTGTCCCACCCTGATCAGTTAATTCACTTAAAACACGTGCAAATGTTTCCGGAGCCTCTAAATGGTCTCTCAGTCTGGATCAGCAGTTGACAGAGTCCTGGGAGGACTGCTGACTTGACAGATGACCAGAACACAGTCAATAACGCTCTCAAAGAGGATAAGCCAAAAAAGGTCATTGCCACAGAAGCTGCTTGTTCACAGACTGTTGTATCCAGTTGAGTGGAAGGAAATGTGGTAGGAAAAGATTAACCAGCAGCAGGTAAAACCACAGCCTTAAGATGATTGTCAGGCAAAATCCATTCAAGAATTTCATCTGGAAGTCTGAAGGAAGAGCGGCGCAGTACAGAACCAATGTTGCTTGAAATCCAGTGTGAGGTTTTCAGGGTCAGTGATGATCTGGTGCACCATGTCATCTGGTGTTGGCCCAATGGGTTTTCTGATGACCACAGGAAACATTTGAGGCTCTTATGCTTCCTTCTGCTGACAAGCTTTATGGATATACTGATTAAATTTTCAAGCAGGACTTGGTACCTGCCCACACTGCCAAAGGTACCACTAACTGGTCCAATGACCATGGTGCTCCTGGTCTTAATTGGCCAGCAAACTGGCCTGACCCGAGCCCACAGAAAATCTATGGAGTATTATCAAGAGGAAGATGAGAGACTCCAGACCCAACAATGGAGATGAGCAGAAGGTTGTTATTAAAGCAACCTGGACTTCATGAACCCCTTAGCAGAACCAATGGCTGATTGTCTCCATCCCCCACTGCACTGATGCAGTCATTTATACTGCTGGATCAGTGCTTTGGTGATCTTTCTGTGGGTACGTCCTGTTAAAGGGGGAGTTTTCCTTTCCACTGTGGCTACAAGTACGCTCGGCATGAAATATTAAACCTGGGCATGTTCTCGATCTGCTTGGTTTCCTTAGACATAAAACACTTCAACAGATTTCAATACTAAACTGAACTCGGTTACATTGTTTCATAATTTAAGTAGTATCCATATCAGTGTATATAACTGCCTTAGAATGTGAACGATTGGATTAACATTTTTGTAAAATGCCTTGAGCTGATGGGGCTGTGAAATGGCATCGTATAAACTAACTGAATCGAGTTGAATGAGTTTCACTTCCTGAAATTAGAAACAAAAACATTGAGCTATTTCACAGGTTTCTAATTTTAGAGGTGTACCTGTTCAGTCAATTGTGATTACCTGAGGGAGATGCTTAGTGTGTGACTGATGATATTGGGAATTTAATGTGTCACCTTTACAGGCCCCAGCAGCTCCCAGGTGGTAAATGGCAGCCAGAACATGCCAGATCGCCTTCTGCTCGCCGGCTGAGAAGCTTAGTGTTTCCATGGCAGTCAGCAGCTTGGTGAAGGCAACAGATGCTCGCTGTTTTTCCTCAACCTGTAAGCACACAGGCAGAGAAAGAAACGAGGAGGTTGCTGGTGGTTTGTCAAGGCTGCCTTTGAAAGGCAGCTGGCCAATAAGGTGCAAGAACTGCTGAGTCACATCACAGATCAAATAAATGTCCTTACAGGAGCCATTTGGTTTCATTTTTCTAATTTAATTCTCTCTGTTTTTAAACAACGCTTTTTATAGCATCTTTTCCTACCTGGGGAAAAAACATATTTTGGTCACTGGCAATGCTTTTGAAGCAGTGGAACAATCCAACAAACAGCACCTATCTATTTAGATCCAACCCTAAACAATGCACACTTTTCTGGGGTCCTTATTTACTTAGGGCAGCAGGTGGCGGAGTTGTACCATTTGTTAGGACTAAACCCAGAACCTTTTAAAATATGAGGCTGAAATTATTCTTTCAATGATTGTTGTCTGTAATACAGCATATATTTATAAGAACTATTCCAATGTTTTTAGTAACATTCAGATATTCTGCATGAGTCCTCTGATTTGGACCTCATGCCCCCTCTCACAATACCTGGACCTGATGGTGGACATACTGCAGCTTCTTCTTTGTCAGTAAAGTTGCTGCATCAGATGAGAAGTTAACCTTGGGAGATATACCAGTATGGCGATTGGTCCAGAAAAAGTACATGTATAATAACTGCTTAAACCCGTTAATGAAGCATCCACCATCACAAACAAAGTGGCAATAAAGGTTTATGCATGTGATTCAGTCCTGAATGTCAGCCTAAAGAAAGTTCTAAACAAATAAATAAAAATTAACAGAGAAAAATGAATAAACCCATCCTGAAGGCATGGGGTCAAGGAAGATACTGTTTGTTTATTGAAGGGATCATTGTCTGGCTGGTACATTGCTATAATATTACTACTGATATTCCAAACCTATATAGAGAGAAAGAAAATAAATTAAAACGTTAAAGATATAGTTTTGAAACATTTTATACAAATGGGGCTCCTGAGTGCAGATCTTCAATTTTTGAGTAGGCAGAATTTCTTTAGCAATTTCTTTGTTCCCATCCAGATGAGTCACTCATTGACATGAGAGGCAGCAGCATGGGTGGGAGCCCCGTCACCTTCAGCTGTAATCAGGGCAGCTATGAGAACAGCTAACAGAGCTGATTTCTGGGTCCTCTGACCGCCTGCTGCTGCTGCTGCAGCCGCTGAGGGTCACTGAGACAGACTGCAGCTGTGTTTCACATGTTGAGGTTTCAGCAGTGACACAGCAGCTGCTAATGAATGCTGTGGTTTTCTGAGACTGAGCTTGTTGAATGTGCTGGCTGACTATAGTACAGAGCCAGTTTTATTTTTAAAAGGCGCCTGTCACACGACAGAGAATGATCTAGTGTGGGAAATAAAATAAAAAAAGACTGTGCTTTACTTTGACTACTTCACAGGATCTTTCTAACAGCATTCACACATTAGTCTGATTTCTAAACTTCAGATCTTTTTCTTTGTACATAGTCATAATTTTCCAATACATACAATACATGCTGGTTAAATGTGCCTCAAGATTTGCCATAGAGTAGGTAGTAAGAGCCGGCCGGTATGTTGTACGGAAGTGTTGGGAAAATAAAAGATTGCTACTGAGCCACACGGCAACCCAAAAGCCCAGCTGCGAGTCCAGTCTCCTTCAAACTAACCCAGAACCCAGAAAGCTGGGTTACACTAAATGGTTAATGGCTTGTACTTGTATAGCGCTTTAACTAGTCTTGACGACCTCCAAAGCACTTCACACTACAGTTCAGTCATTCACCCATTCACACCCTGACGGTGGTGAGCTATGTTAGTCGCTACAGCTGCCCTGGGGCAGACTGACAGAGGCGAGGCTACCATGCACCAGCACCACCAGGCCCTCTGACCACCGCCAGCAGGCAATGCTGGTGAAGTGTCTTGCCCAAGGACACACGACAGAGACAGTCAGTGCGGGGGGATTGAACCGGCAACCCCCCAATTACAAGATGAACTCCCTAACCTCTGTGCCATGTCGCCCCACTACTAACTAAAAAGTAGGGGTCACACAGCAGCACACTGTTTAAAGAAAAAAAACATGTGTCCCAGTCACAGAGTACAGAGATGCGTCACTTCATTTTATTTTTGATGGCAATCTTTCACCCAGCAACAACCTTTCCTGCCATTGCCGAGGAAGGGCTGTTTGGTAAGTACCGACAGTACACGGCAGGATTTACCTTCAATTGAAGGAAAGTTTTGTCCCAAGTTCTGCCACAAGTTAAGCACTAGCTAACGCTAACACTACTCATAGCCTTGGGTTATCCTGGCAGATGTCCCCAACTTCCAGGGAAAGCCTCAGTTTTAGACAACCAGTCCACATCAACAGCTGTACTCGGACATGTCCCTGATTGTAGCGTTTGAAGAATAATCAAAGTGTTGTGTGTGGAGTGTTATTATGGTAGCCGGGTAAACAGAGCGCGTTAGCATGTTGCTCATAACAATAGCTGTAATGGTAGCTGGTTAAGGGGCCGAGTGTTGGGCGCCTTTAAAAAAACAGAAATAAAAGAGGAGAGCGTGAGCTTGTCTCCACCAACAGGGGAACTGTCCTGTTATATGGTACGTGTGAATCAATTCATTTTCTTTTGGCTGGGCTGATCCTTGCTGTTTTTTTAGGAGGCCCTGTCAGCAGATGCAATCTCATTCCCTGAAAATGACTCTGTGCCCAAAATGTAATGAACATGTTTAGTAAAGCCCTTAGAGCTATCCTCAATGTTTAAAGTAAGCATAACAGTTCACTCTAAGTGGTCTTTTGTGGAACTGTGACTGCTCCTGTTATGCGGAGAAGTCTGTGTGGATGTGTTTTGAGAACCAGGAACGTGAATATCTTGTTGTGAATGTTGTTATTGTACAAATTAAGTGGACATTAACCTGTCCACAAACAATTTCTAAACTAAGCGTGAATGACAATGTGATGAACGCAAAGTTAGTTCGCCAATTATCTGTTTGCGGATTAGCGTGACAGACAGGAAGAGCGTATTACCTCTTCCTCCACGTATATCCCTGTTTGTGTTTAATTCCTTGAGAGATCTCTATGTAAGAAAAGATTTGTGTAAGTGTATGATTTCCTGTCATTTGCTGATAAAGATCGCTTCCATGAGATGGACAAGACTACAAGCAGCTCTTACTGACGTAATTTAAGAAAAATCTCAGAATTTCCCAAATTCTGAGATTTTTCTTTGAATTTTACCTTGGTATAAAGTTATTCACAAAGCATCATAGGCCTTCAGAGAGCCCCTAAAGTGAAAAAATGTCAGGAGTAATGAGGAAGCAGGGAAAGTGATGGAAACAGAGAGAGCTAAATGGCTAATCCACTACCTAAACAGTGGAAGAAATGAGCACATGAACTTTGTATCAAATTGTACAATTAATTAGTTTCAGTGGCCCGACAGGTTAAAGGTGCCGCTCTGGTATAAATAAATAACAAGGTATAAAAATATTGAATGATCATGAATACAAATTGGAGAAATGTACAAAGAATATACTACAGAGGAATGTTTATATTATTTGCAGAATTGCTCTTCTTATTAAACATTTTAGAAGAAATAGAAAAAGTGGCAGAAAAAAAATTATACATAAATACATACTGCAGAAAAGATGAAAGTGGTGAAAAAGTATTTACCGTAATGTACAAGACAATGCTAGTAGCCTAAATGCTCATATGAAGTTTGTTTCGCCTTCTCCTCTCTGGCTTTTGATTGCTGCACGGAGAGCTTCTCACTTTCCAGGCTGGTGCGTAAAAGTAGCACAAGACGCACAGAGAAGAGGGTGCTTTGATCTGTACGCCTATTTGCCCCGTGATCCAGGGACCGATTTACTTTTTAATTCTCCTCTGTTCTTCTCCCAGAACTGTGCGGACAGAGGTGCTGCTCCTTTCGGGAGGGGGGGGGGGGGGGGGGGGGGTTGTACCTTTTTTTCTCCATTTTATCTTGGTCGTTGTGCCAAATCCAACCGCTTTATACAAACAGGCAATCTCAGTAAAATGCTGACAGGTGAGTGCATTAATATCACATAGATAAAGTAGTAGAATGACCAGTATGGCAAGTAAACATAACAAGCAAATCAAAATGACAATGAGGATGTAAATAAGGTGTGTTCAAACATTTTGATGCTGTGTGACAACTATTTAATTGTGCTAAGTTTCATCATCACGGCACAGATTTCTTGATGCAGTTTAATCAGCTAAGTTCTTTCCTTTGCTTACTAGGAGAGCATTTGTTTTTGTGTTTTTTTTCCTGTACTGTCAACCAATCACAGTTCTTAAAATACAGCGTCACACCTAGCAATGGGCTCAACCTCCTCGTTAAGATAAAATATTCTGTTGTCTCCTTACTCAGAGTCACTCTCAGCAGAGATCTAAATTGCTTTTAAGCTAAGTCTCCTAGGTAAGAACCTTTAGGCTGAGATAGGAGCTCTCTTAGCGCACTATGAGAAACTTTGTGAAAACAGGCACTGGAGTTTTGCCTGAGCCGTCTTTGATAACATACATATTTTAAGAAGAGAATTTTCTATGCCTCTTACTTCCTCTTCCAACACAGCAGTTCCTGGTCACTCGTGATCCAGTGTTCATTGTTAGGGAAGCATTTCACTGTTCTGATAGAGATGGTGTTATCTACCCAGAGGTTTATATGGTCAGCAGCCACACACCTGATGTCCTCTCCCTGTAGCTGGCCAGGTTAATCCCAGTTCATTGCCTCAAAACATCCCTGAAGGGCCTCAAGCTTCCTGTGACCATCTCCTCGCAGTTCTCTTTAGTTCAAGTTGACTCTGAAAAGGGGATTATATTCTGAGCAGAAAAAAGCAAGACTGTAGCCAACAGGAGGCCTTCTTTACAGATATGAGTCCTTGAGATTGGACTAAAACATGTTGCCATCATGCCATGAGGAAAAATCAGACCAAGTTGTATCCAAAGAAATTGGAGATTTTTACAGGCACTAATGGACTGCCCCCCACCCCCCTCAGCAGGGTGGCGCTGCTACGAAGCCCAGATCCCACAGACTTAGCTTTCTCTTTGCCTGTGGACACTTGAGGAGAGAGTCCACGCTGGGAAGACAAGCTTCCATGCGAGCCTCATGGGACTCAAAGACTCACAAGCATCTGCAGAGTTGACCAATCTGAGTAAAGTCTGCTTTCTATGAAACTAACATCGTAATCATATCAGTGGTGGTCGGTCTAAGCCATGCAGGAGAAGCTGACCTGGGAGCAGAGCCACTATCAATCAAGAGTGCAGAGACCCCATGCTGCGGTCCTCAATTTTCCCTGCTGTAGTCCCGCAGTTCTGAGTTGCTTAGGACCCGGGGCCGCCTTCTAACAGCTGCATAGCCACATGCCGCTTCACCCAACCAGCCTTCACACTACCTGCTTCAACTGCTTTCAACTGGATGCCCTACAGTGAACCAAACTGACATGGAGTCACCAACAGGTTTGGCAGAGAAATAAACAGGGAAAGTTAAATGGTTTATTTAGAATGGTATACTTAATACGTTTTCACGGTGTCTTAAAACACATGGAGCTAACAGGATAGGTTCCGCTAGCTTCTTCGCACCCATGCCATGCTGATGTAATTTGAGTGTGTTTAACGGATGTAACAAACTTTATTTCCACAAGGGTTTTATACATTGATGGGATATTAATGTTTGTGTTTTCCGGTCCACTCATTATGACCAAAATCGAGCTGAAGCCTTTTTAAATTAGCACCGAATGCTAGCACAATGCTATTAGCTTCCCGTGCTATTATCATTCGGGCTACCACTCAACTACGGTTCGTTTGAAATATAAGGTTTGTTTTGTTTTGCTCCACCATCTATTGATAGTGCTATAAGCTTCCTTCTGCTGATGATCTGTCGGACAAAGGACATCTGCCAGGAGAGCTACCTGTTTGAGCTTAAACTTAAATAAGCTTTGCAATAAATTGCTTTATTTCTTTTTGTCTCTTGATCCATTATTCGTTTTGCATTTTGAAGCTAAGCTCAAAAGCTGGTCATGACCCAGCAGTGCAAATTTAAATACCTGCCCCTTTTTTCTCAGTATTTTGATTGTGAGCATACGTTTCTGAGTTTTCCCTTATATCTGACTGAGCTCTGTGTCATGTTTCTCCTATCTGCCATCCTCAACATTTTATAATCAACATACTTCTCGGATCAGAACGGCAGTGGAGGATAATCTGATGTTTTTGCTGCCTTTGCACCTGACTTGGCAGCTCTTACTGCTGTCCTTGCTGTGCGTCCTATATTCCTTTGTCACACACATTCCCCATTCCTGTAGTAACCATCATGTGTGCATCGTCTAACACAGAATGAAGCACACAGTGCAGTTGTACTTTCTGTACCTTGGTGGGCTGAAGTATACCAAAGGAGTTGGATTCAGGGAGCTGGTGCAGCTGCAGTTCTGTCCTGGGGAACAATAAACAGGAAGTAATTCAGAACATGTTCTAAGGGTGGGGGAGGAACAGTTGAATATATAAAAACACAGATGCAAAAAAGAGCTGTGACATTCAGGATTCTGATTCTTTGCACAAGTTAAAGCAGCAACAACATATTTTTCATCTATTGTTTAATCATGTTAAGGTCTGCAGGTTGGCTGAAGCCCATCCCAGCTGCCATAAGGCAAAGTTCACAAGTCATCACGACACAAACAACCCTTTCTCCTCACATTCACACTGAAATGCAGGTTAGGGTAACCAGCAATCCATCCTATGCTTAGGTTAGCTTTTCATTCTAATCAGTCAATAAATGTACACTAGAAGCATAATGCTAAGCAACGCCTAAATTAGACTGAAGTTATAATTTTAGACGCATATACGCTCCTGTTTGGCAGGGAATAAATGGGAAAACATTCTGTTCACTTCCGTAAGTATCGCAAAATAAGAGTCGTCAAAAATACAGCGCCATGGATGATGTAGTTGTGACAAGCTAACAAGCTAAAAAACTAAAATATGTGATTTCTAATCAGATATGGTCAAGACACTGACTTTTAGGAGATTAAAACATATAATATATTACTGGTAATTTAATACCTTATCCATATATTACTGATACCTTGTCTTTTTTTAATTACTTAACAACGACGAAAGTTTTTCTGTCCGCAAAATCACGCAGCTGTGGAACGTACTTTGCAGTGTCTGGTGTAAATGTACACTTTTAAAAATATGCCCATAAGCTGCGCTGCTTACGTTACGCGGCCAGTATATTTCCTCCTTAATGTGACCGGATTTGATTTCTCTAATGAAAACTGGGGACGTCTCTGATTTTGTTAAGCACAGAATCTCTGTCTGGGATTTGGTTTGTTTTGTCGTAACTGCAATGCCAATGAGGCAGGGACAGGATCAGGTAAATACCTCTTGTTGCACTAAACTTTCTTTTACAACATCATGTTATACTGAAATCGGGAACATTTCCGGGGACAGCTTTTGCCAGGGACAGGTCATCCAAAACGGGGTCTGCAAGGGGCGAAGGTATATTACACACTGGGGAAGAACGTGTAATGTGCCTTATAATCCGGTGCATTTTATATGTGGACAACGACACGCGTAGACATGTAAATTCACAGTGTGCCTTATAATCCGAGAACTGTTGTTTGTCCTGTTAGTCTCTGTGTTGCCCTGCGATAGACTGGTGACCTGTCCAGGGTGTACCCCGCCTCTCACCCATTGACAGCTGGAGAGAAGCACCAGCAACCCTCACAACCCCACAAGGGATAGACGTGTTAGAAGGTGGATGGATGGATGGATGGATGGATGGATGGATGGATGGATGGATGGATGGATGGATGGATGGATGGATGGATGGATGGATGGATGGATGGATGGATGGATGGATGGATGGATGGATGGCGAGCGAAGCTCTTGCTGAAAGATGACAAAAGACTTAATATTCTTTGTACAACACTAGATGTGCACAAGTTTTTTCAATACCACTTTGATTTTGAACATCACCTCAAGTCTGTGCTGAGTCCAGCCAGCATCTGAGAGAAGACCAGGAAGTTGCTTTCTCCTGGACTCTTCTGACACACTTTCCATTTGTCCAGCATCATAGTCTGTCAAGGGAGAGCCACACAGCAGGAAGTAATTAGCTTCGGTAAGTGTGAATGTCAGTGTCTGTTTGTCTGTGTGGCATACCTGCAGCTGTCCGGCAGAGACCTGACCAGCGTGGTTAAAGTCCAGAGAGAAGACCATGGCAAACCGAGAAGACGCGTCGCTGTGCTGGGAGCTCACACAGCCGAAAGACCTCAGGATGGTGAACATGGCCTGCACACGCTCCACTGGTGAGACAAATGCCTGTGTGAAACACTCTGGAGGGTGTTGTCTGGTTCTTTTCTCATGTCTTAGAGGATGATGATACCCACCGCTGATGTTCGGTCCAGCTGTACCGGCTTGTTTGAGGAGAGCATGTGTGAAAGCTTGGCATGTTGTGGTCTTGCCTGTGCCGCTTCGTCCCAGTGCGCACACGCTGTGGTCCCTCCTGGTTCCAACCAGCGACAAATATAGCTGCCTGACAAGCGCAGCCAGAGGAGGAGGAGCGTCCCACACGGACTCCCCTCGCCGTGATTTCGGAGTCTGTTATCAGTTGAAAAAGGGAGAAAAACTACGTACAGACTTTTTGTAGGATTTTTATTCCACAAGCAGCTGACATTTCGCAACTAATTTCCTCACCAACTGAACCATAGTTTGCTGAGAGTGCACCTTTTTGTTAACGTACTCAATTGATGGACAGTGTTTAGGAGCTCACCTTGCTGTGGGTCTGAAGCGGGGGCCACAAACTGACCAGGTTGGGTCCAGCATGAGTGAGGGGCATGTTGGCTTTAGCTCGGCTGGTCAGCGTGTGCAGAACTCCACTTTCATTCACAGTCTGCAGGTCGCTCAGATCTTCACATAGGTCCAGTTCTGATGGGTTACACTGGGGACGCAGAGCGACGCTCTATTAAAGGGCTACTGAACTTCTGCACAAATGTAACTTTGATTGGTGGCTACAAAGCAGTTTGATTAAAGCCAGACAAAACTTTATTGTCAGTCTTTATTGGGTTGCTTAAATAAAAAAAACACAATCAAAGCATTTTAATTTGAGCACTAAAACCAACATGATGGCATTTGGGAGTATTTATGTTCCCCAAACTTCTGTTCTGTAGGTTTGAGCATTTGAAAAATAAAAAAGTTGCCAATTTAATCTTAATCGTGCCTCAGAGAGGATTTTAGGAGTTCAAGTTATGCTTTTAAATGTGCTTTAAATGTTTATTGTGGGAATTATCCTGAGCCAATCTGTTTGCACACATTCTTTGCCATTTCACAGCTTCCTGATTCTATTTTGTTCATGTAAACAAACCATTTTGTAGCTTCTAAAATTCGGCAGGTTTCCCTTGTCTCAGTTAAGGTCATTGTTCATCAGGCGTGTGCACAGATATTTTTTTAGAGGATGTGCTCAAGCCAAAAAAACTGCATCCATCACCAAATGTATTCATAAAGAAAGAAAGAAAGAAAGAAAGAAAGAAAGAAAGAAAGAAAGAAAGAAAGAAAGAAAGAAAGAAAGAAAGAAAGAAAGAACGAAAGAAAGAAAGAAAACACTGTGGGACATATTTAACTTACATATTTCTTTTTGTTAATTCAATCAATATACATCACATTGAATAGGGTAAATCAACTTGTTACATTAAATGAAAATGAATGCCAGGCCAAAATAACAAAACAGAATAGAACTGGGCCGTATTGTGCATGCTTTTTAAAAGGCAAATAAAAATTTAAATAATCATCAAAAATTATTCGGATTCAAAACCCTGCTCAGCTTCTTGAGCTTCACTAGACCACTGCTTGCAACAAAAACCATTTCTACGTTAATCATGTAATTTAGATCAATCAGCAGCTACTCAAACATGCAACCTTTCAAAGCTAAAACGGATTTAAACATGCCAAAGGTTCGCCACTGGGCAAGAAAGGCTGAGTGAACCGGTCATTGTCAGTATTAACCATGAGGTTGGAAGCAACGTTTCATATGACGTTATGGCTGATATTGCCTCGAAAAAAGCAAGTTGGTGATCCTTTCTATATATAACAGACATTTTAAAAGGGAAGTGATTTTCCTGCAGTTAAGGTATTGTTTTTATTTTATGTATTTAGCATTTTAAACTGTATTTTAATATATTTTTGAATTTGAATTGAATTTTCACCTTTTTTCGTTCTCTGATGGGTTTTATGTATTGATCATTGTCTATTATTTTTGCAAATACTTATTCATTTTGTTAGAATTAAGACAGGGATTTTAAGCCTTTTTTATTAGTTTAGAGAAACTTTATTTGTGCAGCTTTTGCCATGTTAAACTTAATGAGATGTGTGTCCTATTTGTCACTGGTTCAAGTAGTTTTATATTTAAGGATTTCTTTGTATTTAAGATTTTTCTTTTACCTAAAATGGCCTGTTACTTGTTATAATTTAGATAATAAATATCAAAACATGCCAAAACATTGTAAAAATTTAGGTAACAATCTTTAATGTAAAAAATTGACTAAATATACATTTAATCATACGAATAACTTAAACATATGAATAAGAAGAATGTTCTATTCCATTATCTATCATCAGTTATCTTATTTTCCTTG
Source organism: Fundulus heteroclitus (assembly GCF_011125445.2). Classification (NCBI taxonomy): domain Eukaryota; kingdom Metazoa; phylum Chordata; class Actinopteri; order Cyprinodontiformes; family Fundulidae; genus Fundulus; species Fundulus heteroclitus. The sequence continues at coordinate 31,112,751 of NC_046368.1, read as the reverse complement.
TACACACAAATAATAATGTAGGAGAAGGGTTGGGACTAAATCTTGTGAACAACCTTCTGTGGCAGCTCCAAGGCTTTGAAACTACCCTGCCCAGTGCACTCCAAAGTCCACACTAGACAGGCCTCTTCACTGCATATATTTTTACATGTGCTCTGAAAACTCGTCTTATTTCATTGGCTTTTGACCCACCATGAGAGGGTCTATTTAATTTGTTAGAGTTGCTTCATAACATATTTTATGTGTCTTCTTGTATTGGTGTTTTTACCGCTTGTGTATGATGTCTGTTTAGCTCTGTGGTCTCAGTTGGTCTGTTTTCAAAGTTCATATGGGGAAAGTTGGCTAGGCTTGGCTTGGCCGTAATGTGCAAAAGATAAGGTAAATACAGGGATATTTAAAAATGTAGGCTTTCAAAAAAAAGAAAAAGAAATAAAGTCACCTTCTCAACTTCAAACTCTGTGACATCATGGAGCGACCCGTCTGTCTCAAGGCGAACTCTCATCCGACCATCCGGGAGTTCAGGTGTGCCATCATCCGGTTTCAGCTGAGTGGCTGAAAAGAAAAGAAGTGAGGCGCTGTCACCAACAGACAATAAAAATGGCACAGAAAAAAAAAACAAGCACATGGCTTTATTTGTCTTTCGGTGAGTTTTCCATCAGTTTTTCTGCAGAAGTGAAGATTGGGCTCACAGGTCAGGGCTACCAGGCTGTAACTGGATCAGTGCAGTGAGTAGATGGGCAGCGTGACACGAGAGCTGGGCCGGATAAAAAGAGCAGCTGTAACTAATCTAGAACATGATATCCAGCCAATGCAAAAGCCTGGATCACTGCAGATTGTGTGTGGATTAACAGATGATTTTACTAATCCCAAATCACATTCCTGGAGAGATAGCGTCTGTTTGGACGAGGTGGCTGACAGAATTCAGCTGGATGATGCATTCACTAAAACAGTCAAAAGCTTTTACTGTACTTTAATTTCATGAACATCAAGTTGAAAAAATTCTCACATATAATCTTTCTTGACATCAAGAGATGACGTTTGATATTTTTTCTAATCATCTGTTTTCACACAAACTACCAGATAAATGATAAATGGATTTCTTTTTTTTTAATGAAATTGATTAAGCTTTCATTTAAGCTGAATAAAATATGACATACTGAGCCTTGTGGAAAAACTACTACCTCCCAGTCATACATTATATCATGCTGATATAACTGACCAAAAAACTTGTTTAAAGAACAGATGTAATTTGTTAAGACACGGAAACATCACCTGAAGATGAAATGACTTAAAGTGTTCTTTGTCAGTCTGAATTGTTTTAGTGTGAGAAAACAGACCATAGCATTTAAGATGATCATAAGCACCAAAAACACATTCATTATAAAATCTAAGTTCATTCTATTTTAGTTGTGTTTTTGTATCAGGCCATAATAGAAATGATGTTTTCTGTATCAGGTTTTTTAAATTATTTTAATCAAACTCCAGATGTTCCAAAACAAACCAGACTTCAGCACATTGTAAACAGAACTTACTTTTGCAGGTATTGGTTTTGTTAAGCATTTTGATCACCAGCTTTGTGGATGTTGAAAGGGCTACACAAATAAATGATTGATTTCACGCCTGTGTTTAGGAAGGTGCCATGTTAAAGGGACAGTTTCTCACAGTAATAAGAACAAGACTAAAGAAGTCTGGCTTGTTTCAAAGGTTGCCATTAAAGATTCCCTTCTCTAAAAAAAAAAAGCTGCTTGGCCAAAGGTCCTGGAAGTAATGAAACTGTCATGGTGTGTCGGTGAAGACTCAAAACACAGAAAAGTTCAGTGAGATTGTTAATAAAAAAAAAGAGTCAAACCTACAGCTGAGATCCAAAACAACGGAGAGAAAAAATCACAGAAGGCAGGAGGAGTAAGGAACAAAAACCAGCAACGACACACTGCAAAAAGGGAACTAAAAATTACATTTTCTTGAAATGAGTGTATTAATCCTTGATTTAAGCATACAAGTTTAAATGATCTGCCAATGGCATACGGTTTAATGCACTTAAAATAGGATCAACTCACCTTCCAAGTGCAGTCTATCTAATTATCTTATTTTAGGGGTCAAAATACTCCATTGGCAGATAACCTTATTTACCTGCTCAAATCGAGGACAAATACACTCATTTCAAGAAAATTGTAGTTACGTTTGGTTCCTATTTTGGAGTGCAACGAGGAGAACAAAGAAGACCGAATTGTTGAGTAACCAGTGACCTGAACAGGAAATCAGAACTGCTTAAATACTGTGAGGAGAGGAAGAGCTGGAGTGACTCAGAGCTTTAGGGGAAGTGGTGAAGGCTGAGCAGAGGGAGGCAGAACAGAGACGGGGAAAAAACGTGATCTAAACATATTACAAAGACCCTCATATATAAACAGAAAATAAAGTGAAGATCTACAGGGGAAAACAACAGAAGAAGGACTAAACTGACCATAAACAATGTAAAGCAAAAGAAAGGATGATCCAAGCACGTCCAAACACGAACACCTAAGGATCATGACAAAAACAAAGTTGTGTGAAGAAGAGTGGGCCAAAACTCCTACCAGCAATGTTAAAGATCCACAGTCAGAAAGAAAAAGATTACTGAGGCTTATTGCTGCTAAAGGTGGGATACTGGGGCTCAGTGGGAAGAGTAGCCATCTTGCAATCTGAAAGTTGTAGGTTGAATTTCAGCTTCCCCTTGTCATATCCCAATGTGCCCCTCGGCAAAACAATTAACCCCAACCTGCCTACCATTCTGGATATTGATGTATGAATGTGGGTGCGTTAGTGAGTGTTAGTGGTGAACGCAGCTCTGATGTAAGGCACTAGTGGTAAAGAGTTGTATAAATTCAGTCCATTTGACAGCTTCTAAAATTCTGGGGGTCACTTACTCTTTTTCTTATATTGATATAAATATTTATATATTTTCACACATTAATTTTTATTAACTAAATGATGACAAATGATCTGTTGTGTGTTTTACTGAACCTAATGTTATATTAAAGCATTTTTTTTAACCTGGTAAAGACCCAACCATTTTATTATCTCCTGTGACACGAGAGTTTTCTTATTACCAATACTTTCTCCTGTGCGTGCTTTTGTCTTCACAACTCACCGCGGGTGAAACCATCCTTGTTGACGTACCACACGGGTCCAACCTCATACCACACGTCCCTCACCTAACATGATAAATAGCAAAACAAGAAAAATGTCAGAAAATCAGTAAAAAAAAACAAAAAGAAATGTCAGTTTTTATTCTTTAAAACTATTTATATTATGTATTTATTTATTGGATGTTTTTACCTGTACAGTATGCCATGTATCTTGAATCTGAAAGACTGGTTAAGCTTTGACATAGTGTGTTGCCCAGCTAATGTTTCAATGGATTTTCATTCATTTGAAAATATTGTCCAATGCTCGAAAATAAAAAAATGTTAAGGCTTCGGAGTTATGTTTGACAAAATTGTGGAATGTAGTCAAAATCCAAATAAGACTGCAAAAAATTTAAACCTTGTATAGATGCAGATTTTTGCCATATAACATGCCAATGGAATGATTATTTTGACCCCTAAAATAAGCTAATTAGATATTCTGCACTTATAATAGGAACAACTCATCTCCATCATCTTATTTCAAATGCAAAAATCCTATTCCATCGGCAGATAATCTTATTTACCTGCTCAAATCAAGGATACATACAGTAATTTCAAGAAAATTTTACTTAATTTTAGATCCCTTTTTGCTGTGCTCCATGTTTTCTAAAAAGCATTTAAGCAGTTATTTTATTTTATGTAATTATTTTGTAGTTGGATGTTTTTCCACAATAACCAGCAAAATATATAAATATTCAAAGTTCATAATTCAAGACATTGGTAAGAAAGGATATACTTTTTCATTTAAAATAAAAGAAATGCCAAAAACAATATTTCACTAGATTACCCATATCCCCCTGCTAGTTTTCCAGGTCCAGCTCAACTTTGGTATAGGATCAAAAATCATTTGATCTTTTCACAAATAATGTCAAGCTGGGTTTCAGATATTGTAACATGTTGTTGCTTTAGTGTGAAATGTGAAAGTCAGGCAGCATTAAGGGTTAGAGGTGAACTGCAGCTCATAAACATTTGAGCGACATCCTAGAACCATCATTAAAAATTCTATTGTTATAAAGAAAAGCATGTTTTAGGCTTTAGAAGGTCCTAGGTTTGAATCCTGGCTGGAGTCTTCCTGTCTGGAGTCTGCATGAGTTTCCATGCATGCATGGGTTCTCTCTGAAACTCCTGGTTCCTCCCACAGTCCAAAATTTGACTGTTAGGTCCATTGATTACTCTAAATGGCCAATGGCAATGAGAGTGTCTGCTGGTTTGTCCAGAGTGTCTCTGTGATGGATGGGTGACTTGTGCAAGGTATACCCTGCCTCTTGCCCAATAACTGCTAGAGATAGACACCACCACCAAGACAAAGAGTGTTGTCAGTCGTTGCTAAATAAATAAACTGAACTGAACTAAAATGTATCCCTAGAAGGGAACCTTACTTTAACTTCTAGAAGACATCCTCAGGACCTAGTCTAAGCCACCAGCGTTCTACCTGATATTTGGCGTAGTAATAGTAATGTCTTAATTAGATGGGATTCTGGGCCTAAGAAGAAACACCTGGGGAAAAAAACAGGAGATAAAAGGTTCCTTTTAAATGATAAAACAAACACACATACCTCCTTCCTATCGTTCTCCGTTACCGTTGCGTCAGCTTGCCTTCCCTCGGGTTCTTGTCTCTCCTCCACCCCATTCTCGGCTCTTTCCACCTTCTCCACATCCTCTATCCTCTTCCCTTTCCGCTCAGGTTGCAGTGCCTTCTTACTGCTGATTTCTTGCTTCTTTTCCTGTTGCTGGTTTTGCTTCAGGGGCTCCGGTGTTAAGGTCTGTCTGCTTTCTGGTTTATTGTCGGAGTCCGGAGTCAAAATGTGGCGCTGAGACGAGGGCCTGCTATCCGACTGGGCGGAGTTGGACCTTTTCTGTTTGCTGTTGTTGACCTGTTCAGCCCGCAGTGCCATCTCTGCCTCGAGGATTGGAGGAGTCTGATCTGGGACAAGGAACTGTTGCACGAGGTTGTCGCTCAGTTTGTTCGGCTGAATTAGGGAAGAAATTAGGAATATACTGATGAAGTTCTTTGGATGCTGTTATATTTCACCTTTTTACTAGCTGTTGTTAGCTAACCTCCTCAAGGCAAAGTAGCTGTATTTGTATAACACTACTCAGACACAAGGTATTTAAAGGTGCTTTGCAGAAATGGATACATTAAAGGAACTGAAATAACAAATTACATATACCGTATACCAATGAAATATTGAGTAAAGGTCAAATTTGAAAACTGTTTAACAGTACATTTTTTCAGCTGCAATCACTACTGTTAATATGTTGGCCTAGTCAAAGCCAAGAACCTTATCCAATTGAGAATCTGTAGCAGGACTTTTTTTTAACAATTTTGTTATTTGCACATACAGAAGAAAGAAAAACATGATGCAGGTGACAAGTGTGCTAATTTTGGATCAGCAGATATTAGCATATTGCAGTACTAGAAGTCTGTTGGCATCAATGATAAACTAAACAACAAGCAAAACAGCTTATGATGATATCTGCAAAGCCTGTTAGGATAGATATAAGGATACCGAATATAACTAAGCAGGGATTGGGTCAGTTCTCCATTTAGTAAGAGTGTCAAATATATAATTATATAAATTAGACAGGTTTAGACAGGACCAAAACTGTTGACCTTTATTGCAGTTGTGCCGGTGGTTGGGTAAATGTCTAATGCCTGCTCTTCTCTGAGCAGGGTCCTGGGTGAGCAAAGGGTCAATAGGTGACCCTGGTGGGTTGTTTGGAAGGGAAGGAAAAATGGATTTGACAACGTGAAAGTATTTCCTTTGTAAAAGTCTTTAACCTGGAGTTGGTCCTTATCTCACCAGGTACGAAGGTTGTGATCAGAGGCGGAAGACCGCAACCATACTTTTTAAAAATGGGAGTTACACTGGAGGGTTCTTGCAGACCGCGGTGTTAATATAATTGAGTCCAAGTTTTCAATGAGTTGGTGACTACAGGGTTCTGTGAAATGTAATGAATCTTAAGGAGAAATGGGGCACAGATAAGATATTGTAGCGAGACCTTTGAGGATTACAGCTCCAGCTGGCCCGAGGTGCGTTTATCAGCTCTACTGCTGAGCCAACAGCAGAGCTTATTTATATTGCATGCCCAGGAATGTTAAGTGAAATTGGGTAACGCAAGACCCTCCACCTTTTTAGTGAGTTACAAAACAGCTTTTTCTAATACCGGGACGCCTACCAGACCATTTAAATGAGGATACCATCTGATCCAGTTGGCGAAAGAAAGATCCTTTCATAAATATTGGAATGTGTTGGAACAGATAGAGACATTTTGAGAGGATCGCCATCTTTATAAGATTAATTCAGCCTTTCAAGGGAAAGGGGAGAGACCAGCGAGTCATGTCCCGCTTATACTTCTCAACAAGAATTCCCATCAAAGAACTTGTCAAATGAGGGAGTAATAAAAACTATTCAAATGCTTATGAAACAAACTTGAATGGTAAGGAGGATGATGACAGATCACTGGACAGGTGATTAACCAGGAGAGACTCCCTTTGGCCAAAATGTTAACAATACCCAGAGTATTTATCAGATAGAGTTAGCAAGTCTGTGATAACCAGAATGGACAAAACTGGGTCTGATACATATAGTAGGAAAACGACAGCATAAAAGAAAAATGGATGGATAATTTGATGTCCTCCTCTTTCCTCATGACAAAGCTAATCAGTCTACAGTTTTCCTACTAGCATGAATAGGAGGGGGGAGCGAGGACACCTTTGCCTGGTGCTCTGGTCAAGGTCAATAGGGAAGGAAAACTCTTAATAATAGTGCCTCTGCACATTCTCAGCTATCCGTCATGGCAACAGTAAACAGGCTTATTTTGGAGGCAACTGGACTATTGCTCGAATTTTGTGTCTGAAAATCTTTCCACACCTATCCAAGAGTATTTGTCAATTCTGGCATCTCAAAATAGAACAACCTGCAGTGTAGGCACAGCTGTTTTTAAGCACATGGAGGCCCTTCCTCCTAGGAACATTCCTAGACAGATGCAAATCAGCGACCTAAACGTCACGTCCTGGACGTGACCCATAAGTCCCAGGAGTCTCAACACCTGGATAGGTGTCAAATAGTTTTCAGAAAAACTGAGCCAAAGTCCCATTGGCTCCGATTTAAGCCTGCATGCTGTCTTAATAATAGTCAAGACTTGATAAAATGATGTAACGTGCTGATGTCTTATCTATTTTTATTGGCTTTGAATGACAAGTGTGATGGCGTATTAAGTGAAAGACCTTGTGTAGCTGTTAAAATATTGGTCTGCTTCCAGTCCATAACTACTTCCGGGTTTCAGGTATGCTCTGTAGGTTTTAGTATATGTGACTCTTTCCTTTTTGCATTAAACTGGCGGAAATTACAACCCAACCAATCATATGACGGACACACCTATTCAGTAAGTATAAATGTTTATGGTCCAGTAGTGACACAGAAGCATAAAGTCATTGTCAACAGCATGGTAAACTGTATATCACAGTAGTAAACTATATCAGAGCTAGAGGGAGCATGTGAGTATTCAATGGCCTGAAAATTGAGCCTTGGGGAATCTCACATGAGATCTTTGCTCTTCCAGATTGATCATTTCCACGTCAATAAGTAGTTGAGATCTCCCAAGAAAGATTTTAGCCACCTTGGGGCGACAGTGGTGTAGGAGTTAGGGAGTTCATCCTGCAATTGGCAGGTTGCTGGTTCGATCCCCCGCTCCGACTGTCTCAGTCATTGTGTCCTTGTGCAAGACAGTTCGCCCAGATTGCCTGCTGGCGGTGGTTATAGTAAACATAATTGCTTTTTAGTTTCATTATTCTTACAGGCAATCCCATGGTGTTCCGTGTTTTGTTTCATTTGTCTCAGATTTTCTAAATTCCAACCATTAAACTAAACGTGAGGCCCAGCATATGTACAGGAAATACCCCATACAGCAGGTGAAAGGAATTCAACACAGTGAGATGATATTGGATATGAGGGTTAATTGACTAACAAACTTGTCATTAACTTACTGTTCTCTCCTCTTTGACCTCTTTGACCTCTGGCTCTTTATGTTTGGTCTCCTTCTCTGAATCTCTGACGAGCTGTTTTAGGATACCTCCTGGCAGAACTGACAGTGGTGGTGGAGGGATAGTTGCTGCCACTGGTTTGTTCTCCTCCTTTATCTGTAGTTTTAGAAAATAATAAAAACAGAGGATTTGACAAAAATAGAAAGTGATTATGCGATGTATGCTAACAGTACAATTGAATCAGCATGCTTGGCTAAAGGTTATATCAAATTAGATGCATTCATGTTATATTTGAAAAAAAGCAATCAGACAAAAAGAAAAATCACTGTATCTTGCATAACTATCTGTGCTACTTGAGCCTTTTCACATTTTGTCATGTTACTACCACAAACTAATCAGTAAATTGAGTCCATGCATGTGTCATTTAATATGAGTATCAAATATTTTTTGTGAATAAGATAACAAATACTCAGGCTCAGATAGTTTCTCCCCCTACCTTTGCCTCAACAGTCTTAGTGTCCTGCTGTGCTCATTTTCTACCAGGTGACTTTTAACTGCTTAAAGAAGATTATTGATCATCTTAAGCCCTCAGGTTCTCCCGTGGATGTTCTCCCACCAAGGTTTTTATTTTTAATAAGTAGTAATTTCTACTTTGGGACCTCCTCTTATTGTTATTTACTGTAGTCTGTCCTCAGGTGTTTTACAAATGATTGAAAACATGCTAGTGCAGCCTTTGGAACCTGGATCCATCTATATTATCACATTTTACATCAGTCTCCAAGTTGTCTTTTCTTCAGAAATGTTGGAGAAAACATTGTCTATATACAAGGAATTTGAGTTTTTCAGTCTGGTTTTAGGTAATAGTACAGAATCTGCACTGTTCAAAGTTCTTAACAAAAAAATTAGCATTTGAGACTCTGGATCACAACATTTTAATTTCTCGCTTAGAGCACTTGGCATTCGAGAGACTGCCCTTGACTGGTTCAGGTCAGACCGTTACAAAAAAGACATTCTGTGTCAGCCTGGGCAATTTTAAATGTTCCGTTTCCCTTTCCTGTGGGATCCCACAAGGCTCAGTTCTTGAGCCTCTATCTTTTTAATTATATCAACTCTCCTGTGTCTCCTTTTTTAGCAAGCACAATTGTGCTTTTCATCTTAATGCTGATGACTGCCAGGTTTATGTTCCCCTGAAACAAGAGGGAACCTACTCAGCGCAATCATTGCAAGCAAGAGCCTGGATGACTTAACTTCCTTAATATTAATGACAGAAAGACAGAGGTTTTGTTTTTTTAGGTCTCCAATGGGTCATCCTCTGTAGAGCTTGGCTCTCTGGCACATTATATAAAACCCACTGTTACCAACCTTGGGGTAATCTTGACAGGCAAATAAGTGCAGTGGTGATATCCAGTTTTTATCACCTGAGACAACTGGCAAAGGTGAAACATGTTCTCTTAAAAAAAGATTTGTAACTGTTCTCCATACTTTTATCACAACACTTCTTGATCACTGCAACTCTCTGTATTATGGTGACTCACAGACAACCCTGTCTGGTCTCCAGCTGGTGCAAAATGCAGCTGCCCACCTTTTAACTGGTACACGAAAGAGCGAGAACGCACATAAACCCTTTTCAGTTTATGGCTCATTTTAAGATTCTTTTATTTGCTTTTAAATCTTAATGGTCTGGCCCCACTCTATCTGAGCTTTTGCGGACCAGCTTCTCCTGGACGTACCAAGTCCAGAAGCTCAGAGCTTTTTCTTTGTCAGCTTCAAGGCTTTGGAATTTATTGGTACTACACACCAGACAGGTCTCTTTCACTGTCTTTCACTGTTTATTTTTTTAAATCTGTTCTTAAAACCCACCTTTTCTCATTAGCATTTGACGCAGCATGACAGAGCTCACTTCATTCATTTTTTATTCAAGTAACTTATACGATCTTTTATGTGTTTTATGTGTTTATGCTTTTGATGCTGTACATATCTCTTCAGCACTTTAGTCAACTGTACTGTTTTTAAAGTGCTTATAAATAGAGTTGGCTTGGCTGGCTGAAATCCAACGGTTCTGTTTCTGGCCTTAGCGGTATCTTAGAGAGCATTAATAAACAAGCAGCATCACGAAGCCCAAGGAACACAAGAGACAGTTCAGAACATTATGGAGTTTATAGCAGGTTTAGGTTCTAAAACATATCCCAAGCTTTGATCATCTCACAGAGCTCTGTTAAATCCATTCATAGCTGACCCAACCCCAGGCACGTTGAAGCAGGTCCTCATACCGGGTCCTGGACAGATGGAACTACCGCTGGAAGCGACCATCATCCAGACTCAGCTCCAGGTGCATCTCTGGGGGATATGGTAGACCCAGGGGCGCCCTGTCCAGTATCAATTTTGTGTTCCCAGCATACACTTCATTACATTTGTGTGGCGTTTACTGTGTTCATTATTTTCACCCTGCTCTTCTTCCTTCCTTCTCACTGCCATGGCATAGGTATTACACCTCCTATTATGGGTCCCCTGACTTTGTATCGTTTCATCTTGACACTTCAACTTTTAGTAAAAAAAGATAAAGTATTCAACTCCGTGTGGATGTAGCCTTATTGTTTGAACACTGATGGTCCAGTCAAGGGAGCTTGCTCTGTTTTATCTGTGTTTCCTTCATCTCACATGGACTGCATGAAAATGTTTTACCTGGTAAAATGAAAAATTTTACCTGTTACCCGAGCTAAAGCTAAAAGCTAACTTCTTCTTTGTTAGCTGAACCGCTCACCTGTCAAGCAGTCTGTCTCGTGTCTGCTACTTTCTGAGCTGGCTGGCTGTTTTCAGTCCCAGGTAAGACTCATCTCACCTGGGACTCTATAAATACCCGCCTTTCACACAGATCGTGGTTGATCCCGTGTTTGTGTGCTCGCCCTGCCCTCACTGGGGACTCTTTGGCCGTGTACTGTCCATCAGCCTGCTCAGCCCACCACCAGTCACTTCTGTCATTATCTGCCTCTTCTGCCTGTCATCATCTCATTTCCTTCAATAAATCTTTTGAACACAACTCGGTGTTCAGTTGAATCATTGGGTTCTCCGTTTGCTGCCTAACATTGCCGGGGTTTGCTAACTTCAGTCCATGAATGTTTTCAGGAGAGCCATCTTGGTAGTGTCAACTCCATTCAAAATTCCTTTACACATTAAGAATCAACTGTCCAAAAGGTTTTTGATTTCTAATTCAGAAAATGATTCTTTCCTTTCTGCTTCCCATGGTAAACTGGTTGCCTGAACAAAACAAAACCTGGTTCATTAATATATACAATCACACTGAACCAAGATACCACTGCATCATTCATTTGTTTCAGTCTCATAATCTCATAATCTGAAGGTCGTCACTCATGAGTCAATATTAATGTGTTATTGTTTTCAGTTTTATTATCTTTTCCTTTTTTCTATAGTTTATTCGTTTTGCTTATTTTTGGCAGTTTTATTTAGTAGTTTAGTTGAACATTGCCCGATAAAAGAGTTTGTTGACTAGAAGTGGAAATATTTTGTTAATAAATTCTTGCATTTTGAAAATAAGGTGTTTGCATTTCTTCTTTATACGAGTGCAATACTTGCTGTTTGATAACACCAGCGCATCTATTGTTCTGTTATGTCACACCTCACAAGGCATGTATTCATAAAACAAATACTGCCAAAAGCTGAAAACGTTTGTCCGTTATTTCCTGATAATCATGTGGTGCCTAACTTGGTAATTTTGATTAAACATTCAACAACATTACAGATGGTGCTAGGAGATTTTTGATATTTCAATGCATGTTTAGTGGACGCTTTTCACCCGCTGACCCTTTTCATATCAATGGACATTACTGTGGTATACAATTTGGTCAACAGGTACAATGACAACACAACCAATGTTTTTCTAATCTGATTCTAATTTTTTTTCTTTTGACATCTCTGGTTATATATCTCCTGAGAAATAAACCTGATTGCAACATTGAGGCCATACACAACCTCATCTACAAGCGACTCAGCGTTAAGAGGATGCACAGCCCTGATTTAGAGCTATATACTGTTTTTTGTCTAGGTTTAGACCAAGCAACATCGCCTGGTATAAAAGTAGTCAAAGTTTAGAATTAAAATTGATAAGGTTCATAAAAAAGTCTGTAAATCATGCAAACACTCCAAAAAAGCATAAAACAAAACATAGTCAGCTTCAGTCAACTCCATATGAAAGAAATTCATACATTATTCTGCTATGGCTGTTCTAATATCGATGAGTGCAAAGAGACTCTAAAAATGTAATAATCTGAGAGGATAGTCATGGATGTGAGAACATATTTATATATTTAAACTGTACTGGGTCTGCAGGGCTATTATTAATGATGGGACCTATGTAGACAACATTTTTTTCTAAATATACCCAACGACAAAGTTTAGTTTGTCTCCTTAAAAGAAAACTAATTAGATGTTCAGCTTGAATTGTAATTTCCAAACGGGACTGCCACAGTCTCACACGGTGGTAGCTCGTCTGACAGAATATCTCCAAAGCACATTGGCAACAGTGTTTAATTAGTATTTCAGTATTTGTCATTTTAAAAAGTAATTAATTCAGAATCAGATACTCTAAAGCCATGTCTGGTACACATGGAGAGTCCTGAACTTATATTTGTTCATAGGTGTGCGATTGTTTAGCTTGTCTAATAAAGGCGCTTATCATGAGGTCCTATGTTTAAGGCCAGCTTAGCTTCCTCTTTTTCCTGTCATCCTCAGCGGTAATCAGGTCGGTGTTTAGAGTTCAAATAAATGTTTAGAAACACCTGGAATAGACTGGCGACCTGTCCAGGGTGTACCCCGCCTCTCACCCATTGAATGCTGGAGGTAGGCACCAGCACCCCTCACAACCCCACAAGGGTTAGACACGATGGATGGAACACAAAAGATTTTCCGTTTTAGCCCAAATATAAACTTAATTTAAACCAGATCTCTATGGGGCATTTAAACATATTCTTTAACAATAAGATGTTCACTAGTATGCATTTCCATTGTCTGTTTTGTTTTTTTGGTGTAATTTGTAAAAAAGGATCTTGAGAGCCCAACATCCGTTGATTTGCAGCCCCAACTTTGGAAAACCATTGCTGCAAGCTATCCTAATCCTCTAGCAGGAGTCTGATTAGCTCTACCACCATGCAGATAATGCTTTTGGCAGTAACTTCCTGTAAGGGCTCCAACAGTCTGATGAAAGGTATTTCAAGCACGTGCAGGTCCTGGTCTAAATTTACCTTCAGAAAAATCATTCAAAGAAAATCGAAACTGGAATCAATTCAAACTAGCAATGTTTAATAAAATTCTAATAACTCTGCTAGTTCCTCTCGTCTTTTTGACAAAAATATGATTACATCAAAATCGTTCTGCCCCTTTCTCCAAAGACCACTGCTAATTTTCATTCACTCAAAGTTTTACACCTCAAATAAAATGTCATTTTTAATCAGAAGCAAGATCTCCTCTTTCCTTTGGACCAACCCTCTGCTAGCTCCACCTAGCAGCATGGCTATATGTCACACTTGAGCTTCTTTTTAAACAGTAATTGTAAGTTACTGTTGAGTAAAATATGTAATACCTGAATTGTTTCTGTGTTTCTATTACAGTTTAACAAGAAATAAACTCTAGTGTACTTGATCGCGCCTTTATGGCAGCGGCACCGAGACTCTGGAATAACTTGCCTTGGCATATCCGATCGGCAGGCTCCTTTGAGGTTTTTAAATCCTCTCTAAAAGCACACTTCTTCTCGATGGCTGTGGACATTTGGCAAAATGTTATTTTAAATGTTATTTTATTTTATTTTAAAATGTATTTTATTTAAATTGAAACATTTATCCTATTATATTTTATCTCCATTAATTTTTTTCTTTTTGCATTGTGTTTATGTATTTTAGCTTTTAGGTTTTATCTTATGCTCTGCAACTGTGATTTCTGTACAGCACTTTGGTCAATCCCTGTTTGTTTTAAATGTGCTTTATAAATAAAGGTTGAGTGCTCAAGTATTCAACTTGGCTCACATAATTGGGATGTGATTTGACAGAGGAGTAAGGAGTAGAGTTTTAATTGTTAGCTGAAAGGAAAAGGATATTATAAGGATATAAGGATATCGTTTAGATCTTAGCCTTACTCATGCAGCAGATACTGACCAAGGAAAATTCTAGTTTGTGCCTCAGTGACCTCACCTCTATCTTCAGGAGTGTTTTTTTTTTTTTTTTCATGCATAAGACCAACTTGGGGACCGGTTATTGTCCTGCATATATTGGCGAGCAGCTTTACCAAGCTATAAATGGAGGCGTGAACACGCCGGATGACTAAAACACTGAAACGCCTGGGTGACATGCCACAGTGACTCAGGATCAGAACAGAGGCTCCTACGGACCGTGTTATCAATGCTTGGTCCCGTCACACACGCACTCATGCAGGGATCAGATGTTAAAGGTAGAATTAACACAGCATGCAGCCACTCTGCACCTCCCTTCTGCTCCCACAGCTTTAAGCGCGAAGACAAGGCCATGGCTGCTCCGAGGAAGAGGGAGGGGTTCAGGGATGTGTGGTGGTGGTCGTGGGGAGGAGGGGTCACGGTGATGCCAGCCAGTGGTGGGGTGTGTGCGAGACAACCTAGCGTTGGAGAGAAGCTGTTACAAAGAGGGGAGGTGTGGAGCATTTCTGCATCTCATCAGTCAGAGAGGAGCTGAGCGACAACACAAACACGCCCATCCCTGTGATTCGCTTTGCTGATGCTGAGGTCGCCCTGTGCCTGTAGACGAGTCCTTTTTCTAAAGAAAGCGTCTTCTCTCGTGCTTTTAAGAATCTTGTTCTGTTTTTCGGCACTTCCCCCCGGTTTTCGCAGCACACTTACAGACAGAGTGTTCTTTATGATTGCGGCAGCTTAATCACACAAAATCCCAATAGTGGAGGGCATTTATCCAGTGAGGGGAAATCTTCTTAGGTGATTATTTTTAACAAAATCACCAGAAGCTCAATTCCTGACTCCCATCCTGACAAAAGTCCACATTCCCTTTGTACAACCTTTCTAGACCATCCGTAGTCCGGGTCCTCTGTGAGTTTCTCTTCTCTTCAGCTCAGCACGTGGGTTTCTTCGTCAGGATTTAGCTCTAAGGATTGAGATGATCAGGCAAGAAGGATGATTTCATGTCAGGTGAAGTAGTCCTATGTTGATTTAGCCAAATGTTTTCAATCATTTTCCCACTGAAAATCCCAGGAAGCCCATTTCCAGTTCACTGGCAGAACCTATCAAAACTTAATCATTTTCTCTTATTTAAAGCAACTCATGGTGCAATTCAATTCTAGTAAGGTTCCCAGGGTCTTTGGAACAAATCCCACAGCATGACATGTACTCCACCATACGTAAGAGCGTGGATGAGCTGCAGTGCCATGTATTCATGCTTGGTTTCACATCAAACCCACCTGGAGTGTTTTTTTTTATAAACTCCTAATTTAAGCCTCAGCACCCAGGTCCAGTTAAAGTCCCAGCAGACACTTAACTTTTTGTTCTTTGTCATTTTTCTCTTCATAGCTGTGACACCATCCAGGGGAGGCACATCATCTGCTATTACCATATAACATAGAAAGGATTCCTGGATCAATGTGTGCTTCTGTGCTTTTTTGTCTCTCTTGTTGTGTCTCTGTTCTGTCTTCTGTAACCCCAGTCGGTTGAGGCAGATGACCGTTCATACTGAGCCCGGTTCTGTTGGAGGTTTTCCTTCCTGTTAATGGGGAGTTTTCTTCTCCACTGTCGCTTCATGCTTGCTCAGTATGAGGGATTGCTGCAAAGCCATCGACAATGCAGACGACTAGAAATGGTAGACCAGAAAAAGCGATATTTGGCATCACTGCTAAACACTCTAAATGTTGACACATAGATAGTATCCAGTAGTGGTTATGGTCACTTGGAGGCTGTGATGGAACATTTTGGTCTACCTCTGTTCTTCGTTATCTGAGGAAGGGTAACTAAAGCCTATGTGACCTGTTGTTTCACCTTATGTCTGCTACCTTTTAAGTTGGTGTTAATTCAGTCTCTCCCCTGTGGGGTCGCCCTTCTTCCTAGTCTCTGTTATTAAGTCGTGTCTGTCTTGTAACAGAGTTGATACGATTGATAGGCCACCCTCTGCAAACTGCTGTCCTATAAATACCGATATCAGCTCCATTGCTCCTCAGAACAGCTGCAGACCCTGTGACTCTTCTCCTTGCGCAGGTTTAATAAAACCGTCTGAGTGTTCTCATCTACTTGGTGTGCTTTTTTTTTATTGGAGACAGTTATGTTTTTTCAAGACAAGACCCAAAGTTGCTACTCTTTGCTGCAGTTGTCCAAAAGGGTGCCTCCTGTCCAGCGTAGTGGCTGGTGGATAAAAGAAATGAGCTTTTTCGTTACATCAAATTTATACCCTAAGAAAACACAACCTCATGAGTTAATAATTTGTTTCAAAAAACTCTGATAAACTTAAAAGCAGTAAAGCATAAATTAAAGAAATTGTTGATCTGATTTATTGTTATTCATTCATTATTTTTGATTTAGTGTTTGGTGTACCGATAGTCATAACATGGCTGATTTAGTTTAAAAAGTATATATTATATTTAAATTTTTAATTATAGTTTTCTTAGTGATTAAATCTGTTTATACTGAAGGCTTGATTATGCTTAAATTAGCAGTATGAGGTAATACCACCGCAATCATAGACAGAAAAAGCAATTATGACTCTGCAAGAATAAAGAATACCTTTTGTACAAGTAGAAGACATTAAACTGACTGTGACGTCACAATGAAGGCAGAAAAACAATCACTGCACATGTAAACCTGATGACGTCTCAGAAAATGCTGAATGACAACATGGTACTGTTACTATCAGGAAGGGACTTGTTACTGGATGCCTAAACCTCCTGTTTAGCCTTGTGTTACGCCGACAACACACTGCAACAATATTGCAGCTGAAAGAACAATTTTCTGGATCATCAAGAACTTAAAGATGAGAGGCTGAGCAGCAGGACATCCCAGAGAATCCTCCGAAATCCAGAACTGTCTCTTCGAGAGAAAGGTGATCGAGAAACACGAGTCCGCCAGTGCAGAGCTTGCTCAGCTTTGGCAGCAGGTGGTTATGAATCCAGTTTAGTCCATACAAATGGTCCAGATTTTCTGAAGTGAGGTGAGCGCAAAAGTGAAATACTCCTCAGAGCGGTGGAAAGGTCAGTCACATGGACACCCGTTCAGCTGAAGTATTTAAAACAACTCAAACAGAAATGCTTCCATCAGTGGGCTAAAACACTATATTAGTTGAAATTAACCGTCGAACATTAATGAGAGATCGTTGCTCAGCTGTGTTCTCAGCCAAACATCATGTGGGCTGAGCTGTGGACCTTTTCAGTCTGCTTGTTCAGGAGGATCAACGGCAGCTTTGTGATAGAAGGGCCACAAAGACGTCCCTTCTGTCCTAGTAAACCATCCAGGGGAGACCTGGGTGCTGCTGGCAGTGGAGGGATGGTCAGCAGGAGATTGGTGCCACATTACAGTCTCTGCTGAATCCTCATTCTGCCTTTTTGGAGAATGGCTGAAATTCTTTATCCAGAAAACTAAAGCAGAGCGCTACCAAGAGTTCTGCGTGGTGCCAACAGTGAAGCATCCTGATGCTTTTCACATGTTGCTTCTTCTCCAAAATGTGCGCTTTTTTCGTACAGGTCTACCCGAGAACGCTTCCATGAATAAAGAGCGGGATCAAGACCAAGAGCAACAATTCGGGAACCATTTGATGAAGATCTGTGCACTTTTCAGCATGGAGAAGCACCGCGTCACTGTGCTGGTGATTACACCGTGGTACAAAGGTCACAACGCTGGCATTTCAGACCCCATGTCAGGAAATTCCTCATAATTATCTCATAGAGAACATGTGGTTAGATCTTCAAAAGCAAGTGGAGAAACACAAACCCAAGAGATCAGGTCCAAGCACCACGAAGAAAAGAACGGGTAAGCATCATTCGGGTCTTGGTCCAGAAACTTAAAACCAGCATGTCAGAGAGAATCATAGAAGTTATTAAGAAGAGCCAATGCTGGAAATTCTGGACTCTTAGAGGGAATTTAGCATGTTTAAATAAAAGCTTCTGAAACTTACAAAATGCTTTTAGTTGTTCTGTAGCATACCATTGAGATATGAGCAAAAATAAAATAAAGCCGTTTAAGCAACACAAAAAAAAGGACCTTATGGTTCTGTTGCAGAAAGCCATGAGTGGTAGCCTCCCACAATTTAGTGGATTTGTTTGTGCACTGCTCAGAAAACCCAGTTTATTATATTTAACTCAACATATTACATGATTGACTGAAGCAAGAACCAAAACGGCAAACAAAGAATTCAAGGATAAAAGCAGCTAATAGATACTGCGTACCGAGCTCTTAGTTCATTTAAGAGCATTTTAAAGCAGTAAGTCTTTCCTTTTCTCATTTATTTTTTTTACTTTCTCATATCCCAATTTAGCCGTTTCAGCGTTTTTATCTAAAACCTGGAAGGTGAGCTGAGACAGCCGGGCCTAAACCTGTAAGTATGCTCTGAAGCGACTCCTGAAGGAAAATTCCAGCTGGGGAACTTCCAGGCCCACATTTTCACATTACTCTCTGCGATGACTCTCTCTCCACCGGAATAAAACTCAAAAGACTTCTTTACCTCTAACTGTGCGTGAACACAAAACAGGACCGGGAACGCAGAGCTGGAAACCTTCCAGAACAGCCAAGAAGCTTCTCGGAGATCCAGGAGGCCGGCGGCGGATCCTGTGAGGGCCAAGTGAAGAGTCCTGCTTTCGCACAGACACCACCACAGACTTACACTGGGTATGACTGAATGAGGGGGGCATGTAGCAATAGAACCAGAAATAGAGCAACACACACACACACACACACACACACACACACACACGTAGAGAAGAAGCACACAACGGCTGGCAGAACACGCTATAAATACCTGCAGGCGTGGGGTGGAGGAAGGGGATACGACCCTGTTTGGACAACTGGGCGATATGGAAAACACAATTTAGGGGGTTAAGCAGTTTCTAAAAGTCACTGCTCATTATCTGCATCATCTACACCTGCATTAAACACTTTTAACCATGTTTAAGGACATCCTGAGAGAATAAGACCAAACAACCACACGGAAAAATTTATATCAGTCCTCCGGACGATCTCTGATGACTGAACCTTTGAGACCTGTTAGAATTGCTCTGATGTTAAGGAAGCTGATGGATCACCTCTGGAGAAGAGCTGGCACAGAAAAGCCCGTGCACAGAAGGGTAATAACGGATCCCTGAGCGGACACTACTGCACATGTGTAGGTCTGCAACACCTCAGCTGTCTGCTGTGACTGACAGCTACAGCTGAAGGAAGGAGGTGAGGAGGAGGAGGAGGAGGAGGAGGGGGAGGAGCCTGTCGCTTTCTGGGAGGAGGGGACAAAACAAGCAGGAAAAAAAATTAAGCTTTAAACAGAAACTAATGTAAACTAATGTATTTTACTATTTTTTTACTGTTATAGTTGACGCTTACGGGACCATGCAAAAGTATTCATACCCTTCACTTTACAGACTTGTCCTATACAGTATTCTTAAAATAAACATCTACACAAATGACCCCTAAGTAGAAAGGGGAAGCATTTTTTTGTAAACTGTAAAACATACATATAATTGATACAGTGGTGAGCAAAAGTGTTAGCCACCCCCTCTTGCTTTCTTATTCTTCTGGATGTTTGCCATGCATAAATGTTTCAGATTATCAAATAAATTTAAACATTGGACAAAGACAACACAAGTAAGCAGAAAAAGCAGTGTTTAAATAAAGGTGTTTATTATGAAAAGTCTGGGACATCTGAGCCTACATGGCCCTGTGGTGAAACCCTGATTTCCTCCTAAAGCTAATAATCATTAGGTTTAGGAGGAAATCTGTTGAGACTGAAGCAGGGGTTCAAATTTCAGCAGAATGTTGATGCTAAGCAGACATACCCCAAAAGACTTGCAGTACAGTAAGAGGTTGTTCTACAGAGTATAGACTCAGATTAGCTGAATACCAACAGCCTCCAAAGTCCTCAGATTATTAATTGGCTTCAGTGTGTTTAATGGTTTATTAGAAGCAAAGCAAGGCCTGGATGTGAAAACTAACAGGCCAGGTTAATGGGTGTGTTTTGCAGGGTTTGTCAGTTGAGATTTAGATTTTTATGTGAAGTAAGGAGCCATGCCTGTTATAGATTTAGCATCTAAATACTCATTTAGAAATGAGATGTGGCTAAAATGGTATTTTTGAACGATATTGAGAAATTTCAGTTAAATTTGGTTTGATTTCTAATGCCTGCCTTCAGCTCATCTAAAGGCTTAGCCATTGAAAAGACTTTGACAACACACATTGGAGCTACATTTGGTTGCAAGGCTCCAAGTAAAAACAGAACACAAAATATACACATTATAAATATAAGTATTTGTCATTATATATCACTGTTTTTGTTAAGAAAAAGTAAATGAGTAAATTAAAGTGCCTCCTATTAAAGTTTCATCTTTAAAATATTTTGACAATATATTTTCCTAAACATGCATTCTCTTAATGGAAGCCCAATGGCAAAATTAAATCTCAATTTTCCAAAAATTTGATCTTAAAAAATTGTACATTCAAATTAATTGATTAAATCAATTTATCACCAAGCCCTATCTCCAAATATGCATTGTCTGCAGTTATTGTTGCCATTAAGTTTTTGTTCTGTTTTTTTTTCCTCTTAAAGGGGAAGTCCGGTCAACAAGGAAAAATCAGGGTATCATTAGCTATAACTAAAACTAATACGTTTGTGGTTATTTAATGAACTTATCTTTAATCAATAAGAAAATAAAAACATAAATTGTCGTCTGAATCACTGTGTATGGGGGCTGACATTACTGCCCATATTTGGGCAGTAAGGGGCGTTTGACATCACATCCTGGGGCGTGGAAAAGCGGAAGCAGCGACAGCATTTCTCTCCGCTTTCCATGCAAAGTCAATAGGAGCCGTTCTACATAGCTGCGATCATCAATAATTTTTTCGGATTTCCAGAAGACTTCACCACTGACATTCCCACGAGCTATTGCTAAAGGAACAATGCCCACGTACATGGCCATCGGATGTTCCAACACAACTGGTAAAAGTGGAAAAAAAACATTGCTTATTTCAACACAGTCACTTCAGCGATCTCTCCTCCGCTGTGTGTGTGTGTGTGTGTTTGTGTCTGTGTGTGCGCGCTCAGCTGCAGCGCCGTGCAAAGCCGAGCTCTGCCCAGCATGTGCTGGAATGCTTTTATATTTTAATACTTATACTATAATAATCAGCTAACTTAAGTCACTTCAGCGATCTCTCCTCCGCTGTGTGTGTGTGTGTGTGTGTGTGTGTGTGTGTTTGTGTGCGCGCTCCACGGCTCAAAGCCGTGCTGCGCGGAGCGCGCACATACACACACACACACACACACACACACACACACACACACACACACACACAGGCGTGTATAGATATATTCTGTAGGACCCGACTGAGTTTGCAATGGAAAAAGGTGCGCTGGATTCCGTCAAAAGTCCGGTTTCTGTCAAGAAACTCTTCTAAAAAAATCCATATCACTATCAGATGATGATGACTCCACAGAACTCTCATCACTGTCACTAAGTACTTCATCACTCTCTGCTTCGTACAGAGCACCAGCCCTCGCCATCTTGGAAAATAGTGTGCGTGACAAACAGAGCGTTGAAACTTGCTCAACAGCGGGTCCGCCGAGTGACGTCAAAAAATGGGAGGTGACAGTACTATTCTTGACCAAGATGGATTCCTCCAAATAAACATGATTAAATGAGAATTATTATTAATTAAAAGAACTTATAATTTTTTGCACAGTATGTAGTAGTTTTATATTTAAAGTACTTTCAGCAGTTTGAATTCTGATTTTGACCGGACTTCTCCTTTAATAGACATTCCAACTGGCCAGGTATTTCTGATTAGCTGTGACATCATCCTAAAGGTGGCATCAGCTGGATTATTGCTGCCAATAACTTAATGTTCTCATTCTAGAAATTATACACTTGGCCCCAGTGGCAGCTGGAGATTACATGCTGGAGGCACACTAGAGGTTGAACGTAGGGTCACCTGACTGGTCAGTCTGGTTCAAATTCCTTTATTCGCTTTTTTTCCTCTAGCAAAAGCCACACGAAATAATTTTTGTATATATGAATGACTGCTATGCCATTATGACGTGACAAACTGCAACTCCAATCATGCAACACAGTTGGGACTAAAACTGCTGAAGCTATCTCCAGATTCAGTTACCACAGAAGGTAGTGACTGTTGACAAGGCAGTCTCTTGTTCTTCCTGTCTCATTCACTACGGCCCGCCTCACCCAGTTTGTAGATTTGGCAGCAAAGGAAGAAAACAATTATGAGACAAAACTTGGAATAAACATATATTTATGACAATTGGAATTCCAAGCGGAGACACACACTTACAACTGTATCTTAAAGCTTCATGTAGTAAACCACGAAGTCCACCCTCCCGTGGTGGCTGCAGGCATGTGTCTGCCGGAACCGCCCAGGGGTGTATCTATTCATAGCGGGGCCCCTCAGTGCAGAGTGAGTGACTGGGGGGGCTTAAATGCACACTCATTTCTATCTGTACTTGTGTTCTCACAAACAAAACAGATCCGCATTCCAGTATCAAAACAAGGAGTTGGCTTCTTGATACGTTGGCCAGGTGTCTTTAGGAGGCTACTGAGATAAACATTGAAGAACAATAAAAAAGCTTTTACCATAAACCCTCTTAAAGGCTACCCACCATAAAACCTACTGTGGTTCTTACTTGCCTGGTATCCCACAAGAAGGTTGGGTGAATTTATAGCCTTGAGTGACCCTGCAGACTCCATCCTCTTTGTACTCCAGGCCCCAGAGTTTAACAATAGTATTTAAAACTTGGGTAACTCTTACTGCTTTAATAAAAATACACGACTGATACAAAAACGGATTATATATTTCCGTAACACTGTCCAGAGGTCAAATTATACCCAGGGATAAAATGACAGTGAAGAAAGACATCTTCCTTCTTCTGTGCAGAGCTGCTGTGTTGAGAAGACATATTGGGGGGGACTGTTTTTCCCCCTTCTTGCCCCTCCTCTCTCTCTTCCTGGTTTCCCACTTCTGCCTTTTTCGAGTTTCCCGCAGTTTGTGTAAGTCTTTGTCTCGACTAGTTACCGCTCTTCGTTCAAAGTCTGCCTTTACGCTAAGCTAGTGAGTTAGAGCCACCATCTTCTGCGGGGCACCGATGCAGGGGTGGGGGGGGGGGGGGGGGGGGGTTCCTGATCAGACATCTAAACCACCTCAACAGACTAATTTCAATGGAGAAAGGAGAAGCAGAAGCTCTACTTTGAGCTCCTTTCCCTATCTCTTAGGTTGAGCCTAGCCACCATCTGGAGGAACCTCATTTTGGAATGTAGACAGACTGGTGAACCAAGAGCTTTGCTTTCTTTTTCCAAACTCTCCTATGATTGTTTCAGTTGGATACCCAACTTTAGCATAGCATTGCAAGAGATTTCATTGTGTTGAAAGAAAGTCTTTCTTCTCCATTGTCATCTTGTGCTAGCTCAAGACAGTTGATTACATAAAAGTAAGGATACAATGCTTTCTGCTGGATTTCATAGGCAGCTTTTTACTTGTTGCCGTTGCATGGCCAACTGTTTGGACTTAATCAGGCTTCTCACTTGTAACTGAACTTGAATCAATCAGGAAAGCTTCAACTAAAAATTAGAATATCTTTGAAGAAGTTAGTTTTAGTAATCAATATAGCTTCACTACACACAGTTAAATATTTAAAACATTTATTTCTGTTAGTTTTTATGAATATGAATGATGGCTAATAAAACCCAAACTTCAGTGAAGATCCAGTGGGACTACAAATGAGAAATGCTTTGGCCTATGCGATCCTGAGGAAGACAGCTGGCTGACAAAAGATTGTCATTAGCACCCTCCACAAGAAGGGTAAGCCAGAGAAGGTGATTTCAAAAGACGCAGACTGTTCACAGAGTGCTGTATCCAAGTGGATTCATAGGAAGCTGAGTGGAAGGAAAAAGTGTGGCAGGAAAATATCCGCCACCAACAAGGAAAACCACAGTGCCCAGAGGATTGTAGAGCAATGTTCATTCATAAGTTTGTTTAAGATTCACAAGGTTAGACCACTTCTTAACCAGAGGCAGTAAAACTGGGCTAATGAAAAAAAATGATAGGCTATTGCTCAGTGTTCTAAAGTCCTCGTTTCAGGTGAAAGTTAAGTTTGCATTTCATTTGGAAATCAAGCTCCAGGAGCCTGGATGACAAGTAAAGAGGTGGGATTCCAAACTGCTCAAAGTCCAGCGTGAAGTTTCCAGGTAGTGATGATCAATCAGGGGGGCCATGTCATATGCTGGTGTTGGTTCAGTGTTTTATCAAGTCAAAGGTCAGCAAATTCATCTACCAGGACATTTTACCGTGCTGTCCTGTGTCAGTGTCAGGGTTCTTACATGTTTTCATAACCAAATTTCCTACTTTTTACTTGGGTCTTGGCATGGCTGATGCCTATCTTAAGTGCTCACTGGGAGAGTAGCAGAATACACCCTGGACAAGTTGCCAGTTCATCACAGGGCAACATAGAGACACCCATGCACACACCCTCACACCTAAGGGGAACTTGGAGAGACCAATTAATCTAAAGTAACCCAACAGTCATGTTTTTGGATTGTGTGAGGGAGCCGTAGAGGACCCACGCATGGAAACTCCAAGCAGGAAGACCCAAGGCTGGGATTGGAAGCCAGGACCTTCTTGCTGCAAAGCAGCAGTACTACCAACACTCAACTGGACTATATCCAATTCTGCATCAAGAAGACTGTGGACAAAAACATCCGGGTTTTCCCAAACCAAAAGCCCTGGCTGACCAGCCAGGTCCGCGTACTACTCAGGCCATCTGACCTGAAAAGAGGAGTAAAATGAGCCAAGGTGGGCCACAAGAGGTGCATAGAGTCTCACCTGGCCAGTAAAAACACAAGGGAGGTGTGGAGGGGCATAAAAGACATCACAAACTTCAGAGGCTGTAATGTGTCAACAGGAGACCTGTGTGTCTGTCTATGTTGTTCATCAAGGATGTGTAAGATGCGTACATGATTGGATTTATGATAATAGGATTTCTGGTTATTGAAGCTGGCGGTTACCTGGTATATTGGCAAATTCAGAAGATCTCGGCAGCAGTTCTCACCTTGGTAAGGCTGTCGGGAGTGTGTGAAGGATTAAATTGAGTTGTGATCACCCAGACTCAAATGCTTTGTGAGCAAAACCGCAAGCTGGATGCAATCCTTGCACAGCATCACAGGCTGTGGTCTGAACTAGATGGTGAAATGGAAAAGACCTCGGGAAAGCTCTAGCTCGATCTATGGCAGAAAGATTGAGATGCACCAGCAAAGACTTGAAGGCTGACAGGAAATTTAGTCAGCCTGAGACAAGATAATCTCCTTGTTTTTGAATTTGGCTCCCGATGCAGGCCTTGGAGGCTGGTTTTATCTCAAACTCTCCTGGATGTTATGCGAACAAGAGGCTTTACCCCCTGCCCGCACCCATTCATGTCACCTGTGACCTTCAAAGTGCTATATTGAACTGCTGATAACATGCCATCTTGAACTATGGCTGGAGGGGGCTACTGGGCAATAATGGGCCTATACTGACGCACACATCCATTTGAAAATAGTGATAAATACACTCCCTCTATGACTCACTGTGCACGTTATGCTTATGTCGTGTGTATGTTTCTTTTTTTTGTGCTGGAAATTTTTGTCTGCATTCCCCTACTGTCTACAAGAGACAGTGAGAGAAATGCACCTTTTTTTTTTTACCTCAACCAATCCAATGTTTTTTTTCTATATCCTACTAAAATGCAGCACCTTGAAAAGGGCAGTAAGGCCTCAGTGAACCTGTCTACCCATGGTTGTCTTTTTCTTGATTGGTTGTTCTGAAACGTAATTTCCCCCACCGGGACAATAAAGGCAATTCAATTCCTGTTCCATTCCACTCACTCTACAGGTGCACAGGGTCAGATGGGTGCTCTTTGCAGTGAACCCCAAGAAAGCTGCCGGCCCAGACGGAGTACCTGGCAAGGTGCTCAAAGCGTGCGCCTACCAGTTTCCTCCAACTTTCACTACAACCTCCCCCTGGACTAGGCAGTCATACCAACCTGCCTCAAATCAACTACAATAACCCCAGTGACAAAGAAGTCACCCATCACCAGCCTGAATAATTACCGTCTGGTGTAGGGGTGTGCAGGATGTTCTTCGGTTGGGCCCTTTCCTCCGACAAAATGCTTGCTACATATGTACTTGAATTTGGTAACTTTTTCCGGGTTGAACTGTTGTGTAGGCTGACCGCCCCGGTGTTCCAAGCGTACACATTTCTCCTTGGCAGTCTTGAAAACATCCTTCATATGCGGCCGATCAGCGTACCTCGAGTCGCTGTTGCACGTTCCATAGAAACAATGTTTAAAAACCATGGTCTTAGATTTGGAAAAAGCAGTCGTTTACCGAGTAAAACCAAGGGTAACGCACGTCTCTTTTACAGCGAAACAGCGGCGGACTATGCAAGCTTGCCCTACTGCGTACCACGTGATGTGACAAAAATAGCTCGCTCGCAGTACGCTATTGCATGAATGGTTGGCGAACATCTGGAAAAAACAAGTGGAATACAACTTCATTGGTTTAAAGGACCGCTGAGGCTATCTAAACGGCACTGATTAGCCTTATTTTGTTATTTTAAGTTTTATAAATCCTGAGCACTTTTTGTCAGTGTGTCCAGTCCAGTAACAGTAATATTTGTTTTCATGGCAATACCTCCAAAAGTCGTTTCAATAAATGCAGCTATGTGTGAATTCAGTTGCTTTCAGTTATGTATCAATTGAAGACACTATCCAGATCATACACAGCCAGTCAGCCACTGGTAATGGCTGTATTTTTTTTTTTTATAACAGTGTTCAGTGAAAATATCGCAATGCATCACGATAATTCAAGTATCGTGATGCATCGTGATAGAATCGGATCGTGGCATGTGAATCGTGATACGAATCGAATCGTGACTTCTTTGGCAATACCCACCCCTAGTCTGGTGGACCTTACTCCAGTAATCATGAAGTGCTTCGAGAGACTAATTCTACATCTACCCCAGACTTTTACCCTTACCAGTTAGCATACCGTGGGAACAGATCCACAGAGGACGCCATCACCCTAGCTCTACACTCTGCGCTGAACCACCTAGAGCAGCAGCAGAGCAATGTTTGGATGCTCTTTGTGGATTACAGCTCAGCCTTCAATACAACAACCCCGGACATTCTTGGCCTAACCCCTCTCACATGTGCCTAGATAAAGGATTTTTTTGACCAACCAACCCCAGACATTGAGACTCGGCCCCCACCTCTCCTCTACCCACAAGTTGAGCACCGGCTTTCCACAAGGATGTGTGCTGAGCCCCCTCCTATACTGCCTCTACACCTATGACTGCAGCTTGGCCCACAAAAACAGTGAATAACCTTGCTCTGAAAACCAAGAAAACTAAAGAAATTGTTGATTTCAGGAAGCACAGCAGTGACCCAGCCCCCCTTTTCATCACACACCTTCAAGTTTCTTGTCCTCATCTCTGCTTACATGCCTTGGTCTGAGAACATTGCAGCAGTCACCCAGAAGGCTCAGCAGTGGATACATTTCCTGAGAGTCCTCAGGAAGCACAAACTAGACTCCAACCTACCTACTGCTGACCTCCACCGATCATCCATCAAGAGCCTGCTGACATACTATATCACAGTGTGGTACAGCAGCTGCACGACTGCAGACAAGGAGAGGCTCTAAAAAGTCATAAAGTCAGCCCAAAACATCATTGGCTGCCCTCTCCCCTCTGTCCATCCATCCATCCATTTTCTTCCGCTTATCCGGGGTCGAGTCACACGGGTAGCAGCTTCAGTAGGGAGGCCCAGACGTCCCTCTCCCCAGCCACTTGGGCCAGCTCCTCTTGGGGACCCCAAGGCATTCCCAGGCCAGCCGAGAAACATAGTACCTACTGGCGTGTCCTGGGTCTCCCTCTGGGCCTCCTCCCAGTGGGACGTGCCCGGAACACCTCACCAGGGAGGCGTCCAGGAGGCATCCTAACCAGATGCCTGAGCCACCTCAACTGGCTCCTCTCGACATGGAGGAGCAGCGGTTCTACTCTGAGTCTTCCCTGGATGACTGAGCTCCTCACCCTATCTCTAAGGGAGAGCCCAGACACACTGCGGAGAAAACTCATTTCGGCCTCTTGTATCCTGGATCTCGTTCTTTCGAGTTTTTGACCCAAAGCTTATTATCATAGATGAGGGTAGGAATGTGGATCAACCGGTAAATCGAGGGCTTTGCCTTTTGGCACAGCTATCTCTTCACCACAACGGATCGGTACTGCGCCTGCTGCACACCAGACGCCGCACCAATCCGTCTGTCGATCTCCCGCTCCATTTTCCCCTCATTCATGAACAAGATCCCAAGATACTTCTCCACTAGGGGCAACACATCCTCCCCAACCCGGAGAAGGCACTCTACCCTTTTCTGGCTCAAGACCATGGTCTCAAATATGGAGGCACGGATCCTCATCCTGACCGCTTCACACTCGGCTGCGCACGGCTCCAATGAGAGCTGTAGATCACGCCCTGATGAAGCCAATAGGACTACGTCATCTGCAAATAGCAGAGACGCAATCCTAAGGCCACCAAAACGGATCCCCTCAACACCTTAGCTGCGCCTATAAATTCTGTCCATAAAAGTTATGAACAGAATCGGTGACAAAGGGCAACCTTTGGCAGAGTCCAACTCTCACCAGAAACGAGTCCGACTTACTGCCGGCAATGCGGACCAGAATCTGACACCGGTCATACAGAGACCTAACAGCCCTTATTAAAGGGCCCAGTACTCCATACTCCCGGAGTACCCCCCACAGGATCCCTCGAGGGACACGGTCCAATGCCTTCTCCAGATCCACAAAGCACATGTAGACTGGTTGGGCAAACTCCCATGCACCCTCCATGGTCCTGCTGAGTGTGTAGAGCTGATCCAGTGTTCCATGGCCAGGATAAAAACCACGTTCCCCTCCGTGATGGACATTTACACCTCCCACAGGCTTAGCAGAGCTACAACTATCAGTAAAGACAGCTCCCACTCTGGCTTTGAACTATTTGACCTGTTGGCCTCAGGGAGGTGCTACAGGTGCATTTGGAGCAGAACAGACACAATAACAGTTTCTTTCCCAAGGTGGTAAAGGCCCTGAACTCCCACATGCACTGATACATCTCTTCTCTCCCCCCTCTGGGCAGGTCAGATCACAACCTGGTTTATCTCAAACCCTGCTATGCACCTCTGGTGAAGAGGGAGCCTACAATCACAAGGACTGTGAGGAGGTGGTCAGAGGAGGCTTATGTGACACTGCAGGCCGGCTTTGAAATGCTCTGTGAGCCCCACGGGGAGGACATTGATGGGCTCACAGAGTGCATCACGGACTACATCAACTTCTGTGTGGACTGCCACCTGTTACACCAACAATAAACCGTGGATCACCAAGGACATTAAGGCCATCCTGAATGAGAAGAGGGCGTTCAGAGATGGCAACCGTGATGGGGTGAGGAGAATGCAGGGGGAACTCAAGCGTAAAATTAGGGAGGCTAAAGACGAGTACAGGAGAAAACTGGAGAATAAACTTCAGACAAACAACATGAGGGATGTGTGGAGTGGTATGAGAACCATCACTGGGTTCCAGAAGAGTGGTGGCATGGGGTTGGATGGTCGCATGGACTGGGCCAATGAATTTAATCTATTTTTTAAATAGGTTTGATACTGCGACCCATCCCCAAACAAGTCTCTGCTGCTGGCTTCCCAACAACTACCACTCCACCTTCCCCCACTCCTCCTCCTTACAGACCCCCTGTCTGCTCCTCACCACCTCAATTCACACCCACCCACTCCACCCCTCCCCCTGGTTTACATCATGTCCTCCACAACCTGAGGACCTCACCCCTCACCATAACGTCACCTCTACAGTGTCCTTCACTCCTGAACTGGTGAGAAGACAGCTGACCAGACTCCATTCCGGCAAAGCTGCAGGCCCCGATGGTGTACTTCCCAGGGTTTTTAAAGCTTGTGCCTACCAGCTTTGTGGAGTTATTAGTCTAGTCTTCATATATTATTTATATATTTATATTTTTTGTGTGGAATGTTGTGTGTGTGTGAATGTATATATATATATATATATATATATATATATATATATATATATATATATATATATATATATATATATATATAAAGAGACATATAAAATGTTTGTATATACGAAAATAAAGTATTTCTGATTCTGATAAACTGTTGGAGAAATAAACAAAAACCTCACCGCTGCAATAATAACGAAGTGCAATATTTACAATTTTTATCCTACAATGTCCAATATTTACATACATATACTTAATGTATATAGCAATGCATTTGATTTCTGCAATGTACAATGTTTATAGTGTATACATTTTTGATAATTGATATTTCTGCACTATAAATGTATATGACAATAAAAAGCGTTTTAATTCGGCATTAGATATTGAAATGGGGAATTAAGTTAAAGATTCTTTCAATAATCCATTTTCATTTTCCACACCTGGAAAATACTTGAAGCAGATATTAAACTTTTCAGGCATGCATAAGTCTGGACCATGACCGGACAGCAAACTGGACCTCATGATGTTAAAGGCCAGAACAAACCATGCAGCTGAGCTAAAGGTCAATGTCAGAGCAATCTGGGTTCCTGAACACCTCAGCTGCGTCTGAAGCACATCTCCAAACCATCCCTAGCAAGGTACTTGGTGCAATACACCAGCTAGAGTATCGACTTTACACTACCTGGTTTTTAGCAGGTCTATTATTGTTGATTTAAAATTGTTTAAATTGGTCAGATGTATTATTTTCTGAGAAAGTGAATCTCAGCCATAATGATAAAAAGACTTCAAATGGATCATTCTGTTTGTATTATTAAGTCTACATATATTGCACTTTACATGTGAAAATCTCTTAGTGCTATCTGCTTCAATATTTTCAACTGGCTTGGTTATGAAAACGACAAATTTTAGAGATACATTTGTACTTTTGACCTCTTTGAGAGCAAACCTGCCACCACCACTGCAAGGCAACCTGGCCCACTATGCTGCCTGGAAAGGACACTTAACAGTACCGTATCCATGATATATATTGGGACATTTGCTGATTTTCATTAACTGTCATATAAAAGGGAAAGGAAAAATGTTAACTGTAGGCAGAGGGAGGGTTTCTATGAAGAAATGCTTCAAGTTATTCATGCTTCAAGTTATTCAGAGGGGTCAACAATAAATGACATGACAAGAGGCAACACAGAAAAGAATTTTTTATTCTTGAACTGTTCTTACAAGCAGTCCAACACGCAACGTTCTATCTCAAAAACAAAAGAATCGTTGAAATAAAATTTAGAATATCCACTGAATAATATCAGATAGCAGTTTTTACCTTAATTTGAATAACCCAAAAGCAGTAGTATTCGTGTTTGTGGCGAGTGAAAACAAGAAGAGTCTCAGACAGGTGTAAACTGGAGGATTTTCTAAATCAAGGCTGGGCTGAAAGCTCCAACGTGTGGAGTCGAGACGCGGCGCCCCGCCTCCCCGTACACACAATAAATATGAAAAAGCAGAGTCTGGTGTCTGAACAAAAATAATCATCTGGAATTCGGCAGGTACAATATCTCTAATAAGTCTTTATGTGCAAGATTCAAGCTGAAGTCATCACCACAAACAATTATACTCACATCAACATCCCCCCAGCCTCCCTTCAACAAGTTCTTTTTGTTTTCTACATTAAATCTTTTAAATAAACCTAGAGCGTTTTGTCATTTCATATACACATATATTTATATATACTTTTTTTCCTATATGCTGTCCTTTTTTTTTTTTTAAATCGTGTTGAGCGTGTGTCCGAGCGAGAGAATCTGTGTGCGACATTAGAAGTAAAACATCCACCGGATGAGGATACGAGGCGGGAATGACGCTCACGTATGCTCCCAAACTCACATGACATACATACAGTGCGGAGGGGGGGACAAAAAAAATAAAAAAAAGAAGAAAACTTTCAGGAAACAAGTACATTGAACCAGGCGGTGCGCGTTCACACCTGAACACACACACACATACACACACACATGCCAGAGGAGAAATGTTTGGTCACAGTTTTGTACCCTTCCAACAAAACCTCCACCTTAAAGTTTGTGTGAGTCTGGCTGCTGATGCGTCTGTGATGAGAAGCGTCCAAACGTCCAGCTTCCCGTTAGCTCCACATGTTCATTTGAAGAAGGGGAGGGAGGGGAAAAACATGTTATTTGGCACATTTAACAACTGGTAAGTAACACATTGAGCTAAAAAGGTGCAATAACAGAACTTTCAATGAAAACAATAAAAACCATTTTGGTTTACAAAAATAAAAGACACCTTAAGAGGTGGCAAAATCTCTACAACATCATAAGATTTCCCCCCTGACAAATAAAGGCTATAAAAAAAAAACAACAACGATTTACCCAAATCAACCCATTTTCTACTGAAGCTCTTGCATTACAGCTCTGCAACTCCTGAACGCCACAGATGAGGACATTGTACTGCATAAGAAAAATAAAAACCCTGAAATTACAAATAGATTTCTTCGGCTGATGCACATCCTGTTAACACTGCGATTGTGCGACATCCCCATGCTCTCACCCGTGAGACCATAAACCCCGACGGTTAACGGCAACTGAACAGACGGCCGGTGTGTTGGTAGGCGAGAAGATCTGAAGCCGACTGAAGGAGCTGATTTTTACCCTCAGCCCTCTTATCTTTGCTCCAGATATGGCAACAACAACGTCAAACGGAGCGGCAGCAGTTGACTCCTGCTACCCAAGCAGCGTGCAGTATTTCAGTAAGTTAGGACATGCAGCTGAGGTTCATTAAATGAGAGAGGAATCAGAGGCCCCAACAGCCCTTTACTAAAAACACTAAGAGAAACCTACTCAAAATGGGATGCTTTTAAAGTAGATACAGAGGATGAAAATTACAAACAGAAATTTGGAAGTCCTAAATTTGATTTAGTCCAAGCTGGACCTGAGTAAAGGCTCTGCTTCAATCCTCCAAGTAGTTGCAAACCTTCCATTTTTGGGGAAAAGTGATAGAAGCAGCAAAATGTTCATGTCACAGTCCTGGGGCGTAACAGATTCTGTTAACACTAGTGTGAGTTAGAGTAGAGGTGGTGCTTTCATTTACCGGAACCAGGAGGAGATGTTTGTTGGAGTTTAATGACAGCTTGAGCCACGAGATTTAGTGATTTTAAAGAAATGAAACAATATTCCTCATCTTAGCTAAATCTGAGACCCCGCTGTGTTTGACTCTTACTCTGTAGTGGAAAAAGGAAGCAGTACTTGAGTTGGCTTGTGCTGACCTGGAGTCAGAGGCTACAGATGCTAAACTCACTGTTTTGGACTGCATTTGACTTTTTTCCCAATGAACATTTAAAATACTGGAGCCTGAAAACGATAATTCTACACTCAGATTCTTTGAAACACAATGCCATTGATTAAACCTTTATTCAGTTTGCGAAGAAGGGAAGCCGTTTCCATCCAATTTTTGTATTAGGATCAACTTCAAACTAGACAGGCATAAAAACTGCAGTAAAGGCCAGTCAAACCTGGACTGACATTTTCCAAACCAATTACAGAGTCCTTAAAACACAGTTTGCGCTTTTGTTAAACTTTTACACTAGCTGGGAAAACAAAACCAAAAAGTGGAATTTTTAGTTTCACCAAAAATACTGCTAAAATCTTGTAATCCGGTAAACCCAACATGGTGAATATATCTGTGAGCCTAATATGTCGCTACAGCCCTAGTACTGACACAAGTTTAACAGATTGGGATTTGTCTTCAAATGCCGTATGAGGACATTTCTATGATGCAGGTTAGAGAGCAAAAGCTAGTAAAACCTTTTCCTGGCTGTAGCTCCTCCTCGTCCACCTTGTGCTCGCTCGGCCAACCAACGCTGGCTGAACCTGTAAACCCACCAGGACGTGCGCGTCTTTGTGACGGCGTCGTCTGAAAACAGCTCAGCAGAGGTAACGCAGCACCGACACCTGACGGAGGACCGTCTCCACTCCTGCTCTTCCACACCCCCGCCCACTCCACAGAAAAGAGAAAAGAATAACCCCGTCCTCCTATGGGGAAAGCCTTGCGAGGTTCATGGACAGGCGGACAGACAGGTCCCCCAACAATGCAAACACGCTGGACTAAAACATTGGAGATGCACAGAGAAAGGGTTGCTTATATACACTGAATATGCCCTGTCCTCCTGCAGGTCTACATCATAGTCCGTGGTTACCCATCCCCAGGTACGTTGGTCTCCACGGTTCCCATGGCAACCCGTTGCTGTTTGACAGCCAATGGAATCTCGGTCGTCATGGAAACTGGCTGCACAGGAGCCAATCTGAAAAGAGTCTGTGGTCCTTTTTTTTTTTTTTCAGGACCGGAATGCTAAATTGTCGCCAACAAACACCCTAGAGAGGGCCGGGAGGGAGGTGGCGGCTCCTCCCGGCCAATCAGGTGACTCAAGTTAAATATCCATGTTGGCACTTTGCACACTTCAGTAACTGAGAGGGGGTGATAAGAGGGAGGGATGACAGGATGCGGTTGAGCAGCAGATTTTTTTTTTTCCTTTTTCCTAATGTTTGTGTGTTTGTTTTTACATTCCCCGCAGCAGTCCCGCCCCCTTCTGCGTCGCCTCCTTTGATTGGGCCTCCTGCTTTATCTGATGTCTAAAATGTCACTTCATCTTGCAATAGTCTTTCAGGTTGTGTGAGAGACCCAGTCAAAGCGAGGGGGAGGGGATGGGGACATTGGGGAGAGTCTGGGATGATAGGAGGACCGGGTCCACAGTCCTCGTCACATCCATGCAAAGGTTCTGTGATCAGAGTTTCTCTCCTCCAGTCTGCCGTGTCCCCCGTGACGGAAACAAAAAGAAATGAGTAAACCTTCTCAGATCGTCGTGGTGGTGTCAGCGTGCAGCGTGGGTAAGGGGTTGGTGAGTCCGTACACACACTGCGAGGCGTCGTGGTGAAGTTGGGGCCGATGTCTTGCAGAAATGGGGTGCTGCGCAGTGTATATGCGTGTCTACATGTTTGTGTGTGTATATATAGAAAATGTGTGTGTGCTCCTTTATTCACAGGCCGTTGCTGTTGCGGTGTGTGAGAGGAGGTTTGGAGAGCTCCACCCCGCCGGCCTGGCCTTTCCCGATCACTTTGGGGGCGCGGCGCAGCAGCTTCTGTGCTTCTGTGAATGCCTCGTTCAGCTCTTTCTTCCACTGCACGAATTCGGGATCGCTCTGGGAACGCAAGCAAACAGATCAGCACGTGGGCTCGTCAACGCGTCGCTAGTCAGAATCGAGAGAACAAAGCAGCTTCCCACCTCACACTGCAGAACAAACTGCTTCCCTCCTTTGATGCGCAGCAGAATGCACTTCTTGTCTTTAACCTGCGTTTCCTCCACCGTCACAATCTGCTCCATCGTCAGCAGGTTTTGCTGTGAACAAAATTGACCAATCACTCGCACGGTAATGTGAAGTGTGCCCAGTGCAAGGCTGCAGTTTTTTTTTGGTTTTGTTTCCAGGCCTGCACTGATCTTTCTGTGAACGCAGTTTCAGTGCTGGTCAGCACAACGTTCCTTCTCAAACAGAATCTCAGGTTCCTGACGTTCTGAGAGAACTAAACCTGTACTGAGTTCATCACCACCACGTCTGAGTCCTGCATTGGCTGCGTTACCGGTTTGATCACTCCCCATCTATGCTGAAACTGAGACGGACCACCGGGGATGAACAGCAGGCTTTTCCATTGCATCGCTCATATTGCAGTGCTTTGCAAACCTCTTGGAGGCTTTTCTCTTTTTGTCACGGTCCCAGCACAAACTTTAATGAATCTTAGTGGATCTGTTAGTGCCAGGCCAACATAAAGTAGGTCACACTGGAGCACATGGCTGTAAGAAGCAGAGACGGGGGGGCTACTAGCCTCATACAGCTTCTCCACATCAGATCAGACATGTACAGAAACAGTCCCCCCATAATCTCAGAAAAATTACCCTCAGCAAACCATATTCAGTCGACAGCTAATCAAGAGGAACTTAAACATAATCTAAGTCTTTTATACTTAAATATGCAGTTCAGTCCCAAACTGTCCCTACCCCTGGTAGAGTTAGCTTTAATCTGATTTTATAATATTTCTTTTGGGAGATTATTAACGTTTTGGGGCGATCCAACCAGAGTCCTGACTTGAATCTGATAAAGTTCAAAGTTAGGCGGATGGCAGGGATGCCGTCTGACCTGTAGCACTTAGAGCTCAGCACCAAAGGTCCATTTTCAAAAGAATAGAGGAAACACTGAAAAATATCCTCAACAATTATAAGAATGGTTGGATTGATGTAAAAACTATAAGGATTTTACATTGATTTGTTTCCAAATGTATTTTTATATATGAGAACATGTTTTCATTGATACTTCTCCTTAGCTATATTATTGTCCTGTTACCTATCAGAAACAAACTGATGGAATGAGAGCACCTTTAAATCTGCAAGGAGAATCAATCATTGATTGGGCCTTTAAGTGTTTTTATTAACAAACAGGTTTCCAACATATTGCTCAAACACCAAAATGTTACATGAGAAGATTTGGGGACAAACTAATGGATGGAGGACAGGATGGATGGAGGACAAGATGGAAAAGGATAAAGAAGGAAGGAAGGAAAAATGAGTCAAAGGAACGTGGACTAAGGTCTGGACATACTGATTATTTTCCGTTCTCACTTTGTTTTACCACACTTCTCCAGACCTGGAAAATAGTCTAATGTAGTTGAGTTTCTGAACGTGGTGCAAACGTCTTTCTGACCTCGGTTGCTTTCTAATTTGCTTTCTAATTCTGCTTTCTAATTCTGGTTTCACTTGTAACCCGGTGCTGCTGGCAGCTCAGGTTGTGAAAGTCGTCAGAGGCCTTGAACAGACCTAAGCAGACACGGAGCGGAGCGAGCTCCTGTGCAGCACTAAGGGAAGGCTCCTCTCCATCTAAGGGCGGCAGGAAGAGGAGGCCGGAAACACACGCACTGCTAGCTAGAAAAGCGGGGAGATGAAGCACAGCTCTGGGAACACTGCAGACGGAGACACTCACCCCATCTTTTAACAATTTTAACGGTTTTAGCCACTTCTCCTTCAGAGGTGAGACGGGACAAACGGGCAGAAAGACAGACGACATTCTCACACACAGAGAGACAGAACAGCCTGACTCCAAAACAGAGAGACAGTGTGAACAGGAAGCGTGACATGACTGCACACTCACCCGTGACTCGCCCTCTCCCCTCCACTCCACTCGGTTGGGGAACAGATAGAAGTAGCGGCGCTGCCACTGGGTGAGAAAAGGGTTCCCCAGCTTCAGCATGTAGCCGTGCATTATACAGTCCTTCCCCAAAGCATAATCTGCACACACACACACACACAGAGACACACAGACATTTAGAGTGGGACAGAATGTGTCAAAGTGAGAACACCACTTCCTGGGCTGCTCTCATTACCCTCCTCGTGGCCGAGCTGCTTGTTCTTGGCCCTCTTGCGAGCCTCGATCTTGTCTGTGTCCAAGTTGACGGCCTCGTAGACGGTCTCGGCCACCTCCTGCTGCCAGCGCTCCGATATGACCAGAGGGAAGTTCTTGTACAGCTCCTGGTCGCTGTCCAGCAGCTGCAGGAGAGGCAGAAAGAGGACAGAGCAGAACGGTTAGCAGCAATGAATGCAGGAAAAAGAAAGAGGCAGGCCAGGAATTCTGCCTGATGCTGCTGTCCTTTGTGCCCTGCTGCTTTCTTCTAAACCTGAAGAAATCAGAGGGGCCCTTAATTGGTTTTCATCAATTAAAACCAATTAGCTGATTCAATTAATTAAACGCAAGGTGTAATAATGACGCCTAGTGGTTAAAATTGGAACAACACATACACAATGGCTTTGACGGAGACCCGCCATTTACTCAATGGTCTGTTGTTGCTGTGAAACTCCACTGAATCTTTACTTCCACAGGATTTATGATGTTGTATTCAGCTCTATTTCTGGTCCGCTTCTATTACTGGCTTCCATGTTAGCTGGCTACTGCTCTTTAGCCAAGATAAAATACTAGTGCTTTGGGAACCCTGGGAACTCTCATATGATTGGCTCAGGAATCAGGAAATAAACGCAGGCTACACTCAGCACCGAAGCATTTCGGACCGTAACTCTAGGTTTGAAATGAGAAAAACATGACTAAGACGTTGTCGATGGAGAGAACCGATTGTTTATAGGGAATGTTACTTCCATCCCGGGTGACAAATGAGAATGATTTAGGTTAATTTTACAGTAAATATCTTATTCATTACTCCCGTAAGTGTTGAAGAAACCACTTTTTAGATGCTGGTTAGCGGGTGAATAGCGAAGAAGAACACCACCTGAGAACTCATGCATTCCCTGCTGACTTTGCATTAATAAACAACTACTGTCAGACAGTCCGTGTTTCCAAATATAAAAGTACATCAGAGTAAAGCTTGGATGTTTCATCATCCAAAAGTTTGGATGATGAAAAGTTGACATCTAAACAGAAATAGGTCAAATATCTCCTTAGCAGTAGCTTCAGAAGTGTCCTAGACTGAGGACGTTTAGCACCCAAAGGAACACGGCTCTGGGGCTTCTCCTTGACAATAGAGAGAAACTTAGACATTTATGTGGTTATCTGAGATAAAATGGACATATCCGATGCATACTGTCAGAGCCTCTGACAGGGCTCCCCACCTAGGGCGCCTTTCTATCCGGGGGCAGCACTTGACAAAGCATAATTTCCCATGAGTTGTGCCCAGAATGTCTTTTCTATTGCTCCTAACCTCATGCTGTGCTGTAGACATAAATACCAGTGCACCTAGAACAGGTGATGGCTGTGATTAACAGCTTCCCACTTAGCACAAAAATGGATAAGATCAGCACTTTTTAATGACCTTTCACTGCTTTTAATAATTTCACATTCAAAATCTAAAACATTTTGGTGAATCACACTTGAAGCGGATTATTCTACCCTGCACATGGACCTGATGAAACATTGACTGTCATGAAAGCCTTACTCCATTTGTGAAAACACAAAACATGCTTTTTGCAATGTTTTATCTCTTAGTTCCATTAGAACCACCTCAGATAGAGAGAAGCCCAACATTAATATTCATAAACCTAATTATTGTAGAATAATACCAGATTGGTGAAACCTTTGCTCTGTTTGAGACATATTTATGTATTATTAGTATAAAATGCATGAGATGTGTAGAGTAATTCCTTTTCAGGAGGAAGTCATGTGTGAGATAACCTGAGCATAATTTTTAGATCTCCAGCCACAGACATTGTGATGTAACCTGATGTAAAACCTACAAAAAAACTCCATTTAGAAGCCGTGTTTCATAACGATCGCACACAACCCTCCGGCCTAACCAAGCACCACCAAATGACTAACATGGAATAAAGTTGTTACACCCAAAAAAGAAGTGACTCAAAATCACTGATGTCCTTCTAGGGCAACAGAACAGGCCTTGAAAACTGCTTTTATTTGCCTTCATTGTTGGTATTAAGTATCATGATTAACAGCTTGCTGATAAATTAAACTCTTTGGGGAAAACCTTCTGATTCATCTTGAGCAGACCTCAACTGAGACACCTGCATGCGGCCGTGCGTTCTTCTACCTCACTGCTTTGGGTAAAGGCGGGAGCGTCAGAGTATGAAATGTGAAAGCTGTGTCCGGCGACGGACACTTAAAGTCCTGTCAGCAGCTGCAGGCTAAGATAAGAGGATTATAAATGTAACATGTGGATGCTCCAGGAGTTGTTTTACCTTGATGCCCTTGGTGTCCTCCTCATCAAATGAGCCGATGTCAAAAGCATCTGCAGCGTTCACCTCTCCCCTGGGCGGGATTAAAGGAGGGGGGTACTGCAGTGGAGACAACAGAGAGACCACTGTCAGGTGATGGGGGGGGGGGGGGGGGGAGGTGCTCAAACAGACAGATAGATGGTGAAGGCAAGCTTAACAACAAGGCAACAGTTCTGTGTTGACAGCAGCAACAGAAGCTGCTTTGGACTAAACGCTTATGGTCCTGAGTCCACAGCAGGTTTAACGCTGCGGTCAGGACAGGACCTGAGCTTTAATTACACAACAGAGAGAAGAGTTTTATTTGGGCTGGAACAAACAAACCCAGCTGCAGTTAGAGGTATGAAGCTACTGATGTAAATAAGGAATCATATTAGATGTTTATTCTGCTGGCCTTCAGAACTACATGGAGTCTTTTGGATAGCCTAGATATAGATGCTGTAAAATAGCCCCACAGCACAGCGTACCAGCAGCGATCCCACCTGCTCACTGTGAGGCGAGCTGGTGGAAGGCTCCAGATACGCGCTCCAGTATTCAACCGTCAATAAAAGCTGCTTCGTTTAAACAATGTGCATTTGACATATTTTTCATAAAGTCATTGAATCGTAAAGTACAGCTAGATTTTCAAGCGCGTTCTGCATTTTGCTTATTTTCTGACACAATGAATCTGAAAACTTACTAAAGAAGTCAGGTCAGGAGGTACGTTTTTTTGAGCTTTAGTCATTTTTTGTTTGAACTTTTTCATTGTAACTTCACTTCATGCTGATGTTGTGGACAGCATTTCATTAATATAATAAGTGTGACGGAAAAGAAATAAATTATATTGAAAAACATATTTTCTTTTTTGCCTTTCTGACAAATTCATTCTCTCTTGCTTTAGAACTTAACTTTAAAATAGCTGTTCATACTAATCTAGCTTCTAAGTCTCTGTGTCATGCCCAAATTTCCCCATTGTGGGACAAAAAAAATAATAAAAAAGAAGTATTTCTTATCTGAGGTTCATTCCCACCAGTCACTTTATAATTCACTCGGTCTCAATACATCAGAGAGAATGAAAGGAAACAGAGCAGAAGGTGAAAACAGGAAGCTCACTCACCTTCTGCAGGTACACCTGCTGCCAGTCGATGCCTTTGAAAAACATGTGCTCCTTCACCTCTAGTGCTCTGCATGTGTGAGACGCAGAAACAGAAGAACCGTCATGTCTCATTTCAACACAAGAGGGCAGTGGTGCCCACGTCGCTCATTGGTGACAACTATGCCCTGCCTCTCAAACACGCAGATGTTAAATGACAGCACTGAACAAATCTGATTTAACTTCTCCGTGGGACCACTCCATCCACCACTACTCCTCTCCATCACCCGGTGATCCCAGTCCTAGTGGACCTGACTAACGGGTCTGCTGCTCTGTCTGCGTGTTGGTGCTGAGCTCAGAGCTCGTGTGCGTTTGTGGCGTACCCTCGGCCCTGGCAACCGA
Organism: Fundulus heteroclitus; assembly: GCF_011125445.2. NCBI lineage: Eukaryota > Metazoa > Chordata > Actinopteri > Cyprinodontiformes > Fundulidae > Fundulus > Fundulus heteroclitus. Next base: position 31,071,087 of record NC_046368.1, on the reverse strand, counting down.
GCCGCTTGGACACGTCTCTCTGCAACAGCCCCTCCAGGAGATCTTTGAGCTCCGGGGTGAACGAGTCTGGGAGCTCCACATTCTGCGGGGAACAGGGAGAAGAGAGGAAGGAACGTCAGGAGTGCCACATTACTTGAGGACAGAGCAGCATATGAGCCACCTGCTCCCAAAGAGAAGTGAAACAAGTGTTCATGAATGAAACCTTGCTACATACACAGCTGAAACCAGATCTTTGCATACACCGTGTCAAGAGCTCAGACCTTTTTCCCCCCCACAGTGGTATTAAATCAGACTCAACTGCTCCCGTTTTGGCTCAGCTGCGATTAGCAACATTATTTTGGTTTACTAAATGCCACAATAATAAGATTTTTTATGTTTTTTTTTACTCTCTTCAAATTTAGAAATGTTCCCACCCTTCCCCAGGAACTGGTAGGATTGCTGTTTTAACTGCAGGACTTTGGGCGTCCTCGCATTCTGGACCACTCTTCATTCAGAACCACAGTAACCGAGTCAGGACTGTCGGCCACCTTGCCTCAGCTGCTTCCTCTAGTTTGGAACTGAACAGATGAACGTGGCGCCTACAGACATCTGGAAATCATAGCCAAAAAAAGAAGCTCTTCCTGATTTTATTTGATTTTTCCTTCGTATCACACATGGGAGTGGGTGTCAGGTGTTGCTTTCAGAAGCCTTTAATCTCACCGTAGTATCAGCTGGGATTTCCTGAATTGTTTAAGACAATAACTTAAGTGTATTTAAACCTCTGACTTTGAAGACAGAAATAGGTTTTATCTAAAACAATCTCTTTCTAGCATTTAATGGCAGTAATCCTGACTGACCCAGCAAACGTATGTAAATATCTGGGTTCAACCCAGACAGCTGTGGTGGGGCTTCACAGATTTTTTGCCAACATCTTTCTTCCTCCCACTTGGAGAATTGGACAGGTGGAGCAGAGTTAATCCCTCAGGCAGTATTACTGTGGATTACAGAGATGCAACCATAAAGTCCTAAAATCAAAACGGTAGATTGAGATTACTGCATCTTTGTTCCAAGCAGGACCTTTATTTGGGTTGCAGCTTAAAGGTATGCAATTTTCTTTCAGTTTCCATTTGAAAGGAATTAAACACGTCATTAAAGCTATAGTTAATAGTCCTGTTCAGAAACACTTTGTTACTCTTGGTGAAACGGTCCTTCCATCCTGAAAGTAGTTAATACTCAGTCAGTTCTGTGTGAAGAGCTTAGAAAAAAAGATTTTAGACATCTACATTAAAGATGAACACTACAAGATCATCTTCACTCAGATTCATGTTTGTGACGATAGGAGGTTCGGTAACCTCCCAGGATGTGGACACAGTAGGGAAGGCAACCTCAGGTTGGTCAGGTGGACAGAGTGGATGGTTGATAACGAGCTAAGAAAGCCATCTAAAACCATTCAAGCTGAGCTTTAAGGTCGAGGCAGAGTTCTTTCTGATCAAATTATCTGTGACTTTTTAATGGCTCCATGGAGGAAGACCCTTGGTAGGGTCTTACATGTATGTTGATGTGTCTGACTGAATCTCTTTGAGTCAGATGAGAAAACTGGCGCTTTTTGGCCAATCACATCAGATCTAGGATAACAGAAGAAAGAAGGAAGCTTTCAAGAACAGAACACCAGGCTGACTGTGAAACATGGAGGGGCGCAGGCTTGTATTAGACCTGCTGGGCTGGATCTGGTGTGGGAAACCTTTTATCTTAAAAAGGGCCTCTGTGAGTCCAGATCTGAAGACGACTGGACATGTATGCAGTGGTCAGTGGTTTTAGATGTACCCCTGGTCCCCTGCACCTAAATAAAAAGGCTGACTCATCTGCATACGATCCAGCTGAGATCACCGGGAAAGGTGCTGCCGCAAATTATTATCTGAAGCCTTTCATCTTTTTAGTGCAAGCCATTTTAATCTAATGTCAACTATTTACCTGAGTCAAATAAAAAAGTAAGGCCTAACTTGATTGAATAAACACGATTGTTAGTCTTGGGTTTTAGAGCTAGCTGTGTTTTGTTTAATAGGGAAGGCTAAACGGACCGAGTTTATAGTGACCTCTGCTACTGACCCCAAGGGCCACGTTCATCCCGTCAACACGCACGTATTCAGGTTAGGCCTCAAGATGAGACAGGGCAGCAAGCTAGATCTGAACCAGCAACTTTCCGACTCCGTTGAACCGATTGCCCTGTACAACTGCGGTTTATATCAGAGATACTGCAACTATTTTTGGATAAAAAGTAATAAACGGGAGTCCACCCAGTGAGAAATGCCCTGTTCAGTGTTAGGACGCGTCAGTCCTGTTCTCTGTGGTCCTCTGAACTGTAACCTGGTTGGGAGGTGTCGGCTCGTCTCCACCACCCTCCAGTGTCTCGGCAGCAGCTTGTTTGCTGTTGCTGACGGCGTTGATGGGCTGCTGCATGGAGATGTTTCAGAGAGCAGAGGTGCCAGCGACCGAGACCGCTTCCATCCATCTCTTCCTGGCTCCGTCTCCCCAGGTGTCTGCTTCCTTCTTGTTTAGGCAACGAGGCCATTCATCATGTTTAATAAACACAAAGACGTATAGCGCTGTATTTTTAGACTCTTCCAGGCTGAATTGCGGACTTTCACACAGTCGCTGCTGGCCATCTCTCTTACACAGACGCACCCAGACCAGGATTAGAGGATAAACCAGATTAAGTGGCTGGATTGAAATCCTAATCTGGATTTATTGTGATATGAAAGATCATACTTTCTCTGTTTAGAGATCCTGTCCTGCCAAACAGGAGGGAGGGGGCAGCATTAGCTTTCCATCCTGACCAGCCACATAAACGCACAGAGACTTTGACCAGCTCCTCTGGCTCTGGCACTGGTAAAGCCGCTCTAATGCTTCCCTCTGCAGCTCATCGCTGCAAACTCGTCTGCGTTTACTGTGAATGGAGAAGGGGAGGAGGACCAGGAGAGGTGGGCGAGAGCACATATGTCACTGTGTGGGCTCAATGGATGCCATTCAACCCGAGTGTGACCCATGACATCAAAAAGACTCGGCAGCATATTCCTCAGAGAGGCTACACATACACTGGGATTGTTCTGACGCTGTTAGTGGGTTCTTTAAATCGGGGATGCGTGCAGGCAGCTCTTCTTTGTTTCTTTCCCTGAAGCTGACCAGTGAGCAGATTTATAATGCAATGAACAGAAAAACAAGCCTTTTTTCACACAGCTCTCTTAATTTGGGCCCAGGATGCCTTCTTCCTACATCTGCATCATGTAGGACATGAAACAACAACTTTAACAGTGAGTCTTTTCATGGTTCTAAAAGTAACGACACATCTGGGCTCATGGAGGAATGTAAAAGGAGCAACTAATGCTCAGCTCTATTTGCCCCAGCAGTCAAAGGGCAGGGAACGGCGTCACGTCTGAAGTGACTGAATCCAGCAGCAACAAGGTTTAGACCAGGGGCCTCCCACCCTGGTCCTCAGGACCCCGTGGTTTAGATGCATCTCTGCTCTACCACACCTAAAGCAAACGGTTGCGTGAGCTCCTCAGCACCATCGAGGACTGCCTGTTATTCAGCCTTTGTTTAGGCCAGGTGTGTGGAGGCAGGGAGCAGCTAAAACATGCAGGAGAGCAGGTGCTGAAGACCCCTGGTTTAGATTATAGCTCGCTGAAGAAGGAAATGCCCTCAGCAGAGTTTCCATGGATGCTAGGGTTAGGTTAGGAGGTCCCTAAACTCACTGTTCTTAAAATGCAACAACAAATCCCACAACACCTCTGGTTGTACATTAGTTTGGTGGGAGGGATGTGAATGGCCGCGTTACGTGTGTTTACATTTTAACGTCAGGAGTCAAACAGCTGAATATAGAAACTTGAACCTTCATTTGATAATTCACTATCTTTCTATGTTGAATAAAAAAAAAAAAAAAAAAAATCAGATTTCACTAGTTAACTTGTCTCAAATATAAATTTAATAGGATATAAATAAATAGATATGATACTGCAATCCTTTACCAATGCAGTGTACTGTGCTTTGCTAAAATATCCACTCCTTGTATATTTTCACACGTTGCAATTACAAACTCCATCAGGATTTTGTCATTCTGAAAAGTGTGGTGTGTGCATTTGCATTCAGTTGTATTTGAAGAACCACCTTTCACTGCAAAGAAAGCTCTTTGGTCTTTACCAGCTTTGCACACATCCAGACTGAGCTCCCTTCTTTGCAAAGCGGCTCAAGCTCAGTCAGACTGAATATAGGTCTGTAAACATGTCCAGGTCTTGCCAGAGATTCCTAATAGGTCTTAGGTCTGGACTTTAACTGGGCCACACATGCATACTCTGATCTAAACCATTCTGGCGTGGCGCTGTCTGGATTTTTAGAGGTCTTGTCATCTTGTGTGACGATGACCCGCTGACCCAGTCTGACCCTAAAGCTACCGTCCATTTGGTGAAACAGGGTGGCGGCAGCATCGTGCTGAGTGGACGCGTTTCTTCAGCTGGTGGAACGGGAAGATGAGTGGAGCTAAATGTCTTGAGTCTTTACATCCTCCAGCCCTGCATTTAGCTCCACTCATCTTCCCGTTCCACCAGCTGAAGAAACGCGTCCACTCAGCACGATGCTGCCGCCACAGTGTTTCACCAAATGGACGGTAGCTTTAGGATGATGCGCAGTGCTCGTTTTGTTTCCACACACTGTTTGGCCTGTCAGCCAGAAAGTTGAGTTTGGGTCTCATCTGAGCAGAGCTCCTCCCTCCACAGGGTCGCCGTGTCCCTCCCACAGCGGCAAACTTTAAAAGCGACTTCTTTTGGCTTTCTTTCAGCGATGGTTATCTTTTTGCCACGAAACAGCTTTGAGCTCAAAACTATTAGTTCTTGTGTCAAACTATCTTTTTTTCCTTCAAAATATTTCATAATTATTTCTTATTAATAAAAGTTAGTAATATCCTTCATTATTTTGTCTGCACTTTACAATGATACAATACTTTGAGCTGGTCAAACAAAAACTGTGATAGAAGAAACTGAATTTGGTGGTCGCAATGTGAAAAAGTGAAAAGGGTGTGAATACTTTCATCAGGTATATTAAGATTTTGGGAAAAAGGGAACTTGGACCCATTTTTTGGTAAGAAAGTCCACCTAGAGAATTAATTAGATACCAAAGCCATTAGCCCACAGCTTTCTCCCTGCACCATCACTGTGGACAGCCTTGCACCCTTCTGGAACCATTTCCATCTGAAGGGCAAACTCAGACCTGATTATAGGAGTCTGCACACATCAGTTATTCACAAGTGTCCATAAAAACATGTGTGCGCTTGGCGTTAACAAGGCCGGGTTGAGTAAAGACTCCTATTGCTAGTGTGTTTACACAGAGAAGGTCTGCTGTATAATGAGGGTATATCTGCAGCCGCAGGGATGCGTCTTACCATGGTCAGCGTCATGCGGTCTATCTCGTGTTTGTCTTTGGTCTTGTGCTGTCTGAAGGGGCTGTGCCTGAAGGAGACAGAGAGAGGAGACCCTAATGACGCCACTGAGGATGAGAGGAAACAGGATGAAGGAGATGAAGTCAGGAGAAAGCGTGAAGGCGGTGAGGGTGAACCAAACGGCTGCTACACGCACGCACACACATGCCACTACCTCTGGGCTCTCTTCAAAACATCATATTCTCCAACCCGCTTAGTTAAAATTTAAAACTTACACCCCAATAACTCAGAGATGGTAATTTGAACTGACCCAGATTTGACGAAGTCTAATTAGGATGTGGGGGATGAGACTATTCACATCCAGAAAGAAAACGACTTTTTTAAAACCACTTCATCACCGTTTCCTTCTAGACAGACTGTTGCCTGCAGGGAAGCAGGAGTTGTTGTCTTACTGCAACACTAGTTCTGTAGTGCAGCAGCCTTGCATCAGTGTCATCACATCACTACAACGCACAGCTAAGGCCACTCAGACATGTCTGGGACCTTTGCTGCTCCCTTTTGGTGACAGTTCCCATTGTTTTCCCATTATTTACAAGACTAATCTGATGCTTTTTAATTATTTTTTTTTTTATTCAACAGCTTAAAATGTTTAAGTTATGATTTAAAAAAAAAAAAAAAAGAGTCACTGTTTTTTTTGCACTGACAAAATAATGGACTAACTTGACTGTGCAGATAAAGCTGTTAAAGTCCAGCTGAACTCTGCATTGGTACGACCAGAGGGCTGATTGCTATCAAACAGCGACACATACGCTTGAAATCTGTGTCTTCTGTTGCCCATGGTTACCTCAAAAGAAAGGACTGGAATACTCATTGTTCAACATTAAAAAGGCTGCATGTTGAAAAAATATGTAAAAAAGATTGTTTTTTCCACATCGATGAGGTTTGGCTGCAATAAAGAGAGCTTCAGCCAGACCAAGACTCCAGCAAGCAGACTCCTGCTGCCAAGTGTGTCACTGGACTAAGCTCCTGCCACTGCAGGGCTTGCTCAACTCAGACAGCGTCTAGGTATAAATGCATCTGCATGCACAGCGAGACAAAAATATTTAGACAAAAAGAAGGCAGCATTAAGCCACTTCTGTCCCACAGGAGCATCAGGGACAGCCTGAAATGCTGCAGGAACTGCCAAGATGGACAGCAGAGGCCTCCTGCAGTTAGTTTCCCTGAACAATCGTCCCTCTGACAGTTAGGAAAACCCTTTATCTGAAGAAAAACGGGACAGAGCCACCATGAGTCCAAAGGTGCTTCTGATTCAAGACAATCCTCCCAGTTGGGCCACAGTACCATGAATACAGGTTGGGATCAAAGGATCTGGGTGTTTTACGTTTTACTGCGTCACGGGGGTGAAGAGATAAATCGGCTCGAATTTCAGAACATTGACCATGAAGTCCTCCAGACTGTAACTGTGCTGAGAGTCAATTTTACAAGGGGCAAAACCACAGGACCTACTCTCTGCATTGATGCTGGTTACGCTCTTAAGATAAGATAAAATAGGCTTTATTGATCTCACAGTGGAGAAATTCACTTGTCACACATCGGCTTAATAAACAAAAGAAGGAGCCAAAAGGAGGAAAAGGTGCATAAGGTATATATAGTATGTCCACATATATACACACTGCAAAAACGGAACTAAGAATAAGTCAAACTTTTCTTAAAATTGGTTTATCTGTCCTTGATTTGAACAGGTGAATTAGATGATCTGGCAATAGAATAAGATTTTTGCACTTAGAATAGGCACAATTCATCTCCATCATCTTATTTCAAGTGCAGGACATCCAATTATCTTAATTTAGGGGTCAAAATACTCATTCCATTGGCAGATGGTTTTATTTACCTGCTCAAATCAAGGACAAAAAAACTATGTTTAAGAACAGTTGTTTTTGCAGTGCAGTGGGAGACACCATCCCCCATCCTGATGGAAACTGACTGCCTGTGCAGACCCCACCTCTGTAGGGTCCAGGCATCGCCTCATGGTACCAGCAGTGACACTTAAGTCAGGGGAAAATGTGTGTGGCCTCCACCTGCAGAACCAGGCTGGATTCCTGTTTTTGGGCTCGTCTCATTGTTTCCCCGTCCGTTTCATTAACACCAGAACAGCGGACACTGATTAACAAACCCTCTACTACTCACCTGACCATTTTCATATTTTTTTTGCCGCAGTGCATTTTTGTTTCCTCATACTGGAAACATGCAGCCAGCTTCTCTCTCACCGCCGCACACAGACTCGTCCTCTTTAAACACACGCACCCAAACATCAATGGAAAGACACCTCACACACCTTTTACCTGGATTTTGGCCTGCTGGGACCAGACCTCTGGCATTTACACACTCCAGATCAAACACACGCACACACTCGCTCTCATACACAAACAAGATCAAACACACACCAAACAGAGTGCGGGCAGGCGGGCGAGAGCAACTCGGAGAAGGGGACGTGAGCGGATTCAAAGAGGCTGGCACAGAGCGCCAGGAGAGGTTTCAAAGCGGACAGGACGTCAGGATGCGGAGGGAGTGGAGAGCGCGGAAGAGGAGGGAGATGAGGAGGAGTTAAGGAGAGGAGAGCAGCGAGGAACGCTGGAGCTTTTACCCTCTGAGGAGTTTGAAGAGCATGCAGCCTAAAGAGAACCAGTCGGCGCTGCTGTCGTACGCCGTTCCCTTCTGAAGGACCTCTGGAGCCATGTAGCCGTGAGTCCCGCTGTCACAAACACACAACTCTGAGTTACACACAAGGCAACACATCACCATGAGGTAAAACATTACTGGATGTCACACTAAGGGATGTTAACACTGGATGTGAAGCTACATTTCCAACAGACTGGTGTGAAAGGGAATAATTAAAAACCCATGAACTGCTTCAATGAGAAAAAGGCTGCGGCATATCAGCACGTCCAACTGAATTCTACTGAACAAGATCAGCTGCTGAACCTGCTGATGTTTTAATAAAGCTTTTTCTGCCAGCCAGAGAGTGGCAACGCTCTGAAAGGACTCTTCCTCTAAATGTTTCAGCGTTTTGTCGCGTTCTGAATTTCTACAGCGGCTTACACGGTGGTCACAGTTTATCTACATTAAATATTTGTCAAATGATCCTTAGTCCTAGAAATAAAAACCGTTTCAAACAACAGTTTGCTGTTAGTGAATGATCCTCATTATGCTGATCGGCAGTTTCTAAAAGCAACGCTGCGAACCAGAGCACGGATGTTTCAAGAAGCCTTTATAAAGAGCAGCTGATATTCTAACAGCCAACTGTGCTTAGAAACACTGCAAAAAGGGAACTAAAAGTAAAACTCTCTTGAAATGAGTTCATTTGTCCTTTATTTGAGCTGTGACTTTAAATGATCTGCCAGTGGAATGAGATTTTTGCACTTAGTCATCTCCATCTTATTTCAAGTGCAGTATATGTAATTATCTTATTTTAGGGGTAAAAATGTTAATTCCATTGGCAGATAATCTTATTTACCTGCTCTAGTCAATGTCAAATACACTCATTTCAAAAAAGTTTTTACTTATTTTTAGTTCCCTTTGTGCAGTGAATCCAGTTGCTAGCAGGGAAGACTGCACCTTCACTGAGTGATGGTCATTTTACAGTTTTGTTGTGAAGTCATCAATGTGTGGCAGGTCAAATACTGAAAGATTTGTATATTTTGTCCTATTTATTCACTTTATTCAAATCTGAAAACCAGCACTCCTTTTATTAGTCTGTAAACAGTAATAAGGACTATGTATAATGCTTTTTAAGTTTACAAAAAATCTGATAAAAGTCAGGTACCAATGAGAATGATCTCCTGATTGCCTGTTGAATAATAATAAGAGTCAAATAACCCCTTTCTTCACATTTAATTAACAGGTTCTCCATGCACCGGTCGGATGGAAACATTTAAAGAGACATATTGTGCCTTTTAATGCTTTCCTTTTCACACTGAAATCATTCAGTTGTGGTTTATATAAAGTGGAACTGCAATGCTTCGGTCTGAATTCCTCATCGTTGTTGCACCACAGCCCGTCTTTTACCCCAGCTCTGAGGTGCATCTGAGAGCAACTCGTTTTGGTGCTGTCCCTTTAAATCTAAAGGAGGTACCCTCCAGGTCACAGAGCTTTCCGCTCCACCCTCTTCTGCCATTTTTGTAGGATGCTGGGGAACGGTGTAGTGAAATGTGTGGGTTAATACACCCAACAACCAAACATTTATATTTATCTATTTGTAGCTTCAGCATCCTTCAGCTTGGACCACAAAATCAAGGCATAAAAATTTTAATTTGCAATTTGCAAAATTGGTTAGCTGGAAGTCTATGACCTTTATTAGCAGCTCTGCAGAAAATACTGTGAACGAACAAAGATTATTCAAAAAAAATTAATAGATGAGAGAAAATGAATTGCTTGAAAAATATGATGTTAAGATATTTACGCAGCACCTGGACAGACTGCATTCAACCTTTCAGCAGTGCTCCAATTGCAGAACAACATGTATCTGAGAGCTAAAAAGTGGATTTTGCATGGTATGTCCCCTTTTAAGGAAAGCTGAATTTGTTGAAGTCCTTAATAAAAAATTTAGATTAAATCTTCTAGATCACGCCTCATTTAGAATCAGATCAGTTTCAGCCAATAAAGGCCATTTCAGTTCATCTCTGAAGAATCAGTAGTTTTTATTTAAAAACCATCAAAGCAAGAAACCAGTAGGTGAAACGTCCGACCTACCTTCTTCCTCCTAAGGAGTAAACATTGGGAGAATGACACGTTTGCACTTACACACTAGCATGGGGCTTCTTCTTGGAGAAGTCGCAGGCCAGGCCGAGGTCAGAGATGCGAACGTGGCCGTGCTCGTCCAACAGGATGTTAGCCGGCTGATGGAGGACAAACAACAAGAGGTTACTGCTTCCTCCGAGGAGCTTCACGTCTTCAGCACATACAGACAACAAAAGAAGGCCTCCTGTCCTGCTTTTCCTCTCTGACTCACTCACTCACTCTTTTTACTCTCCAACAATCCGCGTTAAAGTATCGTTTGGGTCGCGCTCGACTGTTTATGGAAGCCTTAAAAATGTTCCCTGAACTCTGGCAAAATATAGCTATTATTATGGCAACCCGTCCAAACAGGAGACTTGGAGGTAAAACAGGGAAAGGCTGAAAACAAGGGTTTTGACGTGGAAGCGAGTAGTTAAAGCTTATTGTTCTGCTTTCCACACACCGTTAACGCTAGCAGCAGGTTTAGGAGCTCACTGGCAGCCAGTTCTTATGTACACTTCTCTTTTTTTCTATTAATGTGATTTAGGAAAGATAAAAAGCGTTGTGTCATCTGTCACAGTGCTCTCTGTTCAGTCTGCCGCCCAGTAAAATGAGTTTAAAAATGGATCAGGTGAGTTGAGCGGGTGAGATGGAAATGAAACGGCCGTGACTGTATTTCAATGATTTAAACGTGGGCTTGGTAGTAACAGGAACACTGAAGGCCCCGCGTCAGCAGGGTGAGGCGCCCCCTCTGGTCTGGATGCAGGTGGCTACTGAGGTTGCGACAGAGTCCCTGCAGTTGATGCATCACCTCCTGTGGCAGGCCAGCCTGCTCGCTGATGTGTCTCTTCTGTGGCAATACAAAATCTAGACTCACTGGTGAAAATGGTAGGATGTCACTGTCCCATACCTGAGTCTACAGGTGCTGGTCATAAAATTAGAATAATTTATTCAAAAAGTGAACCTTGTATATATTTGTTGTAAAATCAGCCAGGAGAGACAAAATCAGACTGTTTCTGAAATGTGAAAAGCTGCAGACTCTTAAGGAACTGCCCATCACAGCAGGGTGCCAACACAGACATGTACCAATCTTCCCCAGGCTTCTCTTTTCGCCCGCTGCTTTAAGCAGCAAAGGGGAGCCTCTCATCTTCCTCTGTGGAGGACCCGACTGGAGTTCGGATACCTGCCGCATATGCAGGCAGAATCGAAGCTAAATACATCCCTGCCGCCTTCAACATCGGTACCTAAGCAGCCGACTGCTATGAAATAGGCTGTTTGTAACCTTTCTTAGCTGTTGCAGGAAAGCTGAGTCGAGAAGGCGTGGAGCGGTCTCCTGCGGCTAGGCCGAGCTACGAGAAACGGTGAACAGAAAATCGACCCTTTAAGCCGGGACAGGGAAAGCCTGCAGAGTTTCAGGAAGCCGGCTCGAACAGCTTCCAACCAGAGGCTGGAGCGTAGCCCGGCAGAGCCCGGGTCACAGACGAGGGCCTTTCACCCTGAGGTAATTCACTACAACCGGATGCCCCGTCGCCACAACCAGACAAAGGCAGAGGTTTGGCAGAGAAATGGACAGGGAAAGAATAATCATTTAACTGTTTAATTTTACTGTGTTTTTACTGTATGTTTGAAGGTTTGACCAAGGTAAACAGACCTGGAGCTTACAGGCCAAGCTACCTGAAACAATGCTATGATGATGTCTGTGTGTGTTTTACAGTTAGAACAAACTTTATTTCCTTAAGGGGTTTCTACGTCGATGAGACAATGTTTGTAATTCCCGGTCCGCTCATTACGATAAAATAGAGCTTAAAAGTCTTTTGACTTAGCTAGCATTAGCTGCATATTAGCTCCCCAGATAACTTAGGGCTACCACCTAGTAAACATAACTAGAGCTTTTAAATCTGATGCTGGTCTTTTTTTAACTCCCCCATTGCTTCAATAGCACTACAAGCGTTATTACAGCATTAATATGGAGCATTAATGAGGATTTAATGGTGTTTCGTGTAACGTTAGGATGAACTCATCGGGGTAATGTAAACACAGCCAGGACGCGCACGATACCTCATTTATGGCTGATCATCCGGTACAGCGTCACCTGACTTCCTAAGTTATCAAGTCGAGTCTTAATTATTTCCTGGAGATATAATTACATTAATAAAATCAAGTGTCCAAGAGGTTAATGAGGTTAATTTACTGAGCAAATCACTTTTAAAATATTATTTCTCCAAATAATATTTTGCCTAACTCAGATTTGCATTGTGAATGGGCTGAACATACCAAATGTTGTTCAAAATCAGTTAAGCTAATTTACCCTCATTCCATATTCTTTAAGATGAACTTTAGTTCTCCAACTTAGATCTGCAGTGAACCAAGACTCACTGAATCATTTTGATGATTGTTTTCAACTATTTAATTTTAGACTTGGACAACTTTGTCATTTTGTATGCACAGAACGAAATTTTGTTGCATACAGCTTGTAAATTGCAGTAAAAAAATAATTACAGTATAAGGTGCAGCAGTGATTTAAAAGTAGACAATTTAAATGTAGACAATGCAGGAGAAGTCACAGTGTACAAGTGAGTATTTTTAAAAACCATTTGTATGTACAGAATTTTGTTGTGCAAAGGGCATTTGTGCAAGAAATTGTGTCCTTTGTTTCTTTTGTGTACATAGTTCCTTAGTTTCTTTTTATGTTAATTTTAATTAGTAGTTTTAGTAGTTTAACTAGCCTCGAGAGGATTTGGTGGTCGAAATATAGTGTTAATTCAGATAAACAGCATTTTATAGTGATGTTCTCTGGATGTTCATTTATGTTAATAAATTCTTAAACTTGAAAGAAGTTGTCACTCCTTTATTCTATATGAGTTTGTTAAAAGAAGGCCAGTGCTTGAGTCAACCCTTTCAACTATTGTCCTAATTTCAGCTGTTTGGGCTGATATTCACTGGACAATACCTAACAGACCCGAGGGTTATTTAATAAGTATTAAATAACTAAAAAACATACGTAACGACGAAATATTCATTCATTACACACAGACCGATATATTTCAAGTGTTTATTTCTTTTAGTTTTGATGATTATAACTGACAACTAATGAAAAGCCCAAATTCAAGATCTCAGAAAATTAGAATATTATTTAAGACAAAAAAAATAAAAAATCCAGAATGTTGGTCAATTTTAAAGTAAGAACATGAAAATCATGAGCTTGTAGAGCAATCAGTGCTTAGTTGGGGCTCCTTTTCCCTGGATTCCTGCAGCAATGCAGCGTGGCATGGAGTCCATCAGCCTGTGGCACTGCTCAGGTGTTATGAGAGCCCAGCTTGCTCTGATAGAGGCCTTCAGCTCTTCTCCATTGTTAGGTCTGGTGTATCACATCTTCCTCTTCACCACAGCCCATAGATTTTCTGTGGAGTTAAGGTCAGGCCAGTTTGCTGGCCAATTAAGAACAGGGGTACTATGGTCCTTAAACCAGATAGTGGTAGCTTTCTGTCCTGTTGGAAAATTAAATCTGCATCTCCATAAAGTTGGTCAGCAGCAGGGGGCATTTAGTGCTCTCCCTGGCAGATGGCTGTGTTGACCTTTGACCTCAGAAAACACAGTGGAACAACACCAACAGATGAGATGGCACTCCAGCCCATCACTGACTATGAAAACTTTAGTCTGGACCTCAAGCAACGTGGAATTAGTGCCTCTCCTCTCTTCCTAGAGACTCTGTGACCTTAATTTCCAAAGGAAATGTAAAACTAACTTTCATCAGAGAACAGAACTTTGGACCAATCAGCAGCGGTCCAGTCCTTATTGTCTTTAGCCCAGGTGAGACGTTTCTGACGCCGTCTCTTGTTCCAGAGTGGCTTGACCCAAGGAATGCGGCAGCTGAAACCATGTCTTGCATACGTCTCTGTGAGGAGGTTCTTGAAGCTCTGACTCCAGCTTCAGTCCACTCTTAATGTGCTTGGACACAGAGCTCTGTGAACAGCCAGCCTCCTTAGCAATGACCTTTTGTGTCTGGCCCTCCTTGTGCAAGGTGTCAATGGGTTCTTCAATATTGGACCTTTTCACAATATATTAATTCTCTGAGATAACGAATTTAGGGTTTTCATTAGTTGTCAGGTATAATCACCAAATTTAAAAGAAATAAACACTTGAAATATGTCAGTCTGTGTGTAATGAATGAATCTAATACTTTTTCATTAATTATATGACCTGCACCTGTAAATCCCAGGTACTGAAGCATGCATACACGTCACCTGCAGCCTATGCAATACAACTATGAACTCCATGAAACGCTTGCTAAAAGATGGTTTCTTACTGTGTGTACAAAGGCTGATGCTCTTGCTCTGCTGACCTTCACTCACTGTTTTGACTTCATTAGCATTAGAAACTGCTTGATGACATCACTCTACTAACGATGCTGCCACTTCTGCCCTCTTGTGCCATTCTAGAGGTGCCAGCTCCTTGCAGTTTAGATCATTTACATAAGAAATCACATCCAAACCAGATCATTCCTTTTGGGCGCTTTCCTTTTTCTTTGCCAGTGACTGTAATTATTTTCACTTTTCAACCATCAAAATATGTGAGGAAATTTTAGTAATTGATTTTTATGAGCATTATTCCAAAATGCATCATGAGGCAGCAGTTGCATTAGTAAGCAGTAATTTAATAAAGGCCCACTTATAACACACGCCAGCTGAATTTATAAATAAAGATCAGGATCCAAAAGGTTACTAGATTAAATCTGCTGTCTGGTGCTTGTAAGAAAGAAAAAAGAAAGATTGTACGTGATTGCTGATTAAGTTGGAATTCTTTATAAACGGTGCTCAAATGTTTACACACCCTGATAGATTTTTGGAGGGTTTCAGAGAGTGGGAAAATACAAAACCGTTTCTGCATTCACATTGCTGGACTCTGAGCCATGGGGAAAGCTAAATATATCTTATTTACCAGAACATTGGAGTAGCTTATAGATTCTGTGTCAGGAGAATGTAGTAAGACCTTAGTAAACAAAGGAAGACTATGAAATACATATCCAGGAAACCCAAATGACAATTAGCAGTATTGAAGCTCTAAAAGTGGGGAAATAACGGATTCTGTTGAAACCAAGCCATGGTCAGGTAAACAAACAAATGTTTTAGCCAAAACTGCAAAACAATTTTAACAGGGTGCCAAGAATAGCCTACAAATACCATCAGATGACGTCCGGGACTCTGTGAAAAGAATGTGTGAATGTTTCAGGATCCATATTAGGGAGGAACTGGGAAAAACAATGGGCTGCATGTTCGATTCGCCAGAAGAAAACAATTACTTCGCCAAGGCCACCAAGCAGCCTGCTTGCATTATGCCAAACAGCAGACAACCCTAGAACGCTGTATGAGCCCAAAACTAAAATCAACTCTGCAGTCGGAGAGGCCTCAACAAGAACGCCATCAGGTTCTATGTGAAGGACTGACGTGGGTCACTGATGGTCTGCGAACGTGAAAGCTACACGGGTACAAGAAAGGTTGGTCCAATTTGATGGCAAGATGAACGCCACCTGGAAGCAGAAAACACTGGAGGGAAGCATTCAGCAGCCTGAAAACTGTGCATGGGACGGGCTATGATGTTCAAGCATGACAATGGTCCAAAACACAAAGCCAGGCTAACCTGTCATTGGCTAGAGCAGGAAAAAGTCAAGGTTCTGGAGTGGCCAGCTCAGCATCCTGACCTCAGTGTCATGAAACCACTTTAGGGAGATCTGAGACTGGGGATGGGAATCGAAAACCGGTTCCTGTTCAGAACCGGTTCCGTGTTTTTCAATTCCGTGGCACCGTTTGGCAGCTCGCTTAACGATTTTCTTTTCGATTCCGTTGTGCTGCGGCTCTGAGCAAGTTACGCAAGTTACGTCACGTTTTTACGCAAGTTACGCACACGGCATTCAGTAAGCAAGTACGACGTGACCAGGCGAAAAACCAAACAAAAAAAAATGCCGCCCCATCGGGGGAAGCGGTCGAAGGTTTGGCTTCATTTTAAGGAAGAGAAAGATGGCAACGAGGCGCTTTGCAATCATTGCAAAATGGCATATACATCCGCGGGAGGAAATAGATCCAACAGGCAGAAACACCTGCGCACATAACATGGCATACAATTTAATGAATGCCGTGTTTTTGATTCTTACCGGACTGAAGCTAAAGTTACGACCAGCATGGAAGGTAACTCTGGTGGTAAGTAGCTAGTTTTACATCACTGGCTGGTTCCCAGTAAATCATATGCCATTTCTGGAAATAAACCAATTTCCTACCTCTCTTTGGGGTTATTAAGGGAGTTAATCCAGCCCTTCATTGGTAGCATGTTTAATTAGAACTACAGGTAGCTGGAATTCTTACATGATTCTAGCTATTGCAATGGATGTAACGAAACATGATATGAAGTTGCTCCGCAGTTCAGGGACCGAGAGAAAGGTGATGCTCATTTATTTAAATCAGGGGGAGATGAGTTTATTTCCCAAAATTGTACAGTAATGCTTTTTCATTAAACGGATGGCTTCTCTATTAGATTTAGGTGACTGAGGTTATCTAAAGAAACATTAATAAGCAACTGTCACAACAAACTTACATTTTCATGTATTCTAAACAACTTATCTACTGAATTTAAGTTTGTTCTTATTTTCCTTTTTTTATTTAAACAAATATAAATGTTACTCCAGTTTCACATTTTCTGTGGACATCTTGACCTTGTTAGTCTGTAAGGTCGTGTGATAGTTAAGTAAACAAAGTTGATGCTCATTATCAAACTGTTTGTTCTCCTTTTTCCCCCAAATTGGAATCGAAAAGGAATCGAATCGTTTCACAGAATGGATAAGGGAATCGGAATCGTGAAAATCTTTTCAATTCCCAACCCTATCTGAGACACGCATGCCATGCGAGACAGGGCAGGGATTTACAGGAGCTGGAGTCTTCTGGTCAAGAAATATGGACAGGTTCTGAAAAATATAGAGCCTCCTCCAACTTTCTCAAAAGACTTTCAAGCTGTCATTGAGCAACACGAGTTGTTAGGATGTGGGCTGTGCAAACGTTTTAAGTCGTGGGGGTTTTCGTAGCCATTATGACTTAAAAGGAGGAAAGGTTTGAGAAAGAAAATGTCTTCATCATAACGTCAACACAGTGACAGAAAACGTTTTTTGTATCATCATTCAAAGTCTCTGAAAAACGGCCAAAAAACATCTGAGTATCTAAACTTATGACCACAACAGCAGCCATGACCCCCTGCCCCAAAAAACAAACAGAAGCTGAAGACTTTAACAGAAAATGGTCAGTACTAAGGCAAGTGCTTGATAACCCTTTGGCGTTAGCGGATCAGCCCGTTACCTTCAGGTCTCTGTAGACGACGAATCGGTTGTGCATGTGCTCCAGACCCAGGATGATCTCTGCAGCGTAGAACCGCATCTCTTTCTCACTGAACACACCATGCTGAGAGAGGTGGTAGTGCAGGTCACCCCCTGAGTACACACACACACACACACACACACACCAAAGAAAGACACACAGTGTACTGTATTAGAATCTCATAGCACCTTAGTGGTGATGCTTAGAGCCAGGTTAGGCCCGTAACCTGACAAATGAGCTCCTGAGGATTGGATGTTTGTAGCAGAGCTGAGGCTTACACAATGTGCAGCACAGCAATGTAAATGTCTGGAAACATTTTTGCCCTTCATGTATAATCTGGCGGAAATCTAACGCTGCACATCACCGTGAAAACATCCCCCTCAGTGTGAAACAGGACGGAGGCAGCAACATGCTGAGGGGAGCATTTCTTCAGCAGGTAATGAGAAGCTAAATGCAGGGTAATCACCGACGAAAACTTGCTAGAGGCTTCAACAGAATTGAGACTGGAGGTCGACCTTCCATTCCATCGTTCACAATAAGTTTAGAAACTGTGTGCGGATCTGTTAGCGACCACTTTATTGGGTTTCAGTACCTGTAAGTACGATGACATCGTTCAAGATATTCATCCACCACGTAAATCACTGTCCTGGCTCTTACTACACATCCGCACAGACTCTCTACAGCAGTAGCAGTCATGGCTCCAGAAAAAAAACCCTCATTAATAGCTGTGCTGTTTTCTTCCGGCCTTTCTTCTTTCTGTTGTTGTGATGTGGTCCTAATCTAGTCGGCTCCCATTGCTCAACAACTTCCTAACAAAACACAGACACTGGTGTTACGTCTATCGGCTCCCATTGATCAAAAACAGAAGCCAGTCAATGCGGCGTTTTTTTTCTGTAAACAGCGCATTGTTGTGTCACCCGAAGCCTTTAATTTGTAGTGTACCTGAGCTTTCTGGGGTTGGTACTGGCACCGCATGAGCTGAAGGAGACTGAACTTCAGAGCGGGACTATTTTCCAGCACTTCTGTACTAGACACCGGCCGGCTTACTGCCTAAACTATGGCAATCCTCCAGGGACATTTAACCAGCATGGATAGAACATATTTTTCTACTACACAGCAATGATGGAACCAATTTTTATTTTATTCAAAAATAGTTCACACATCAAATATAATAATATTGATATTATTAAAGCAAGTAACCGGAAAAGTCATGATCTATTGCACTTTTGTTAGTCTGATGACAGAGGGGCAAAGGGTCATGCGGAAGGCTTCCAGCAGTGGCACCATGTCCGCTTATTATCACGACTTTGGGCTTCTTCATGTATACCATCTACAAAGTAGAGGTAAACAGCTGATTGCTTGTTTCTATTGCAAGAGCTGGCATTTTTTGTCAAATGCAGCAGTCTGGGCACAGAGGGGTAGAATATTCTTCTCAAAGCATCCACTGCCATGTAAAAGTTAAAATTTAAAGGTCATTCGTCTTGAAACAAAATAGCTATCCTCTCAAACATGCCGCGCAGCATGTTCAGCGTACAGCACCTTTTGTCTGAAGATGTGTGACTCCGACTGAGTGACAGGGTCGGTTCAGTTAGCAGCTAGCATTAGCCTCCTCAAATTTAGTCATTTAGTTTATTATCTGGGGTGACAGTGGCGCAGAGGTTAGGGAGTTTGTCCTGTTCGGCCGATGTATGGCAGCCTTGTCTCTGTCAGTCTGCCCCAGGGCAGCTGTAGCTACTAACAAAGCTCACCACCATCAGGGTGTGAATGGGTGAATGACTGATTGCAGTGTGAAGTGCTTTGGGGTCATCAGACTAGTTAAAGCGCTATACAAGTACAAGCCATTTACCATCAATGGTTTATTGGTAGAAAAGCTAATATTTGTGACGTGCCACGGCAAACGTAAAAACAAGTCGGCAGAGCTCAATTTCTGAGAAAATAGAGATTTTCGTTTTATTGCAAAATAGGCTTGTTGAAGTTATAAAGAAACCCCTCAATGCTTTTAAACGACATCTTTGAAACTTTTAAAATGGTAATCTTACTGTTTAAACTCGAGATGTTTTCAGCTTAAAATTCAGCTGGGCTGAATTCTACGTTGGGGTGGGGAAACCCACGGCTTGTTAGTATCCCGCCTTTGTGTGGCTCCGCGGAGGATTTTGTTATGCGTGCTGGCCAATAAACTCTGTGCTTGAAGAGAGCAGATGGCTACTTATGCAGCTACTCAACTCTGTTTAAAAGAGAAACTGAGTTTCTGTGACTTGTGAAGAATATGGACCGAGCTGAACGGATCTCCAAGAGCGCAACTGCGGCTTCAACATTACATGTTGACCAGTACGCAGACCTCGTTTCATATCCTGTATCAGGAGCGCTGAAGCGGAAACAAGCTGACGAAGTGACCGCATAATTTTGGCGAAAATTCATAGTTTCAAGTTGCCGTTAACCGAAGACGATGAAGAAAGCTTTGGACTCGTGGCAGAGGAGCGTTACCATGAACGCATTGTTCCCTCAGCGGCACAGCGCTCGCTGAGGGAACGTTTTCACCAGAGCACTGGAGTGGCTTATAGATTCTGTATCAGGATAGATCAGCGTAAATAATAGCGTCTGCAGATGGAGAGCATTCCTAGTTTCCAGCTGACATTATGAAACATCATGAAGACAGATTTTAATGTAGGATGATGAGCCTACCGTTCATGAGGTCCAAGATGAAGCAAAGCTTGTCAGGAGTGTGAAAGGCATAGGTCATGCACACAATGAACGGGCAGTCCTAGAAGAAAGAGAAACATACACCCATTACCAAAAACAAGGTAAAACCAAACATTTATTAATATGTGCCTGTCCCCCTTGAAAGGATCATGGAATGGATTAGTGGTCAGACTGATAAAACGATGGAAAAGCTGTAAAACGTGTATTTGACCCACACACAGACCATTCCATCGTCAAAACATTTGATTACTACAGAGGGGGAATGATGAAACTCTTCAGCTCAGAATGTTAGATCTCTCAGATCATAAGCTCACGTAACAGTAGTAAAAGGTGACAGATGTGTTCAACAAATGTCGGTATAGCTGTTGTATTTCCTCAGGGATAAAATAAACACAAAAACTAAATGAAAAAAGATTTTGGACTCCATTTTTATGCCTTTACAGCTCTGTGCTTCACCCTGTCATGGTTGCTAGGCGACAGAAGTTACTCAAGGGAATGCTATTGGTGTCTGATTACTGCCACCTGCTGGACTGGAGGCTTAGGGCAATTTTCTTCACAACTAACTAAATATTTTCTGCGTCTTTTTACAACAATGGAAACAGAAAGCATACTAAATACCCTGGATTCCCTACACCCGTGTAAAAACATCACAAATCCTGGGAATTTCAGTGGGAAGTGGCTATTGTCTCATTAAGGATGACTTGAAAAGCAAACAGTCATATTCATAAAACAGTGACAGATTATAGCGACATCGAAAATAGATTTGGCATTGTAAAATTAAATATAAAAAAAAATACTTGTAATGACATTAAAAAAGAGGTTTGGCATTGAAAAGACATTGAAAAGTCAAACATTGTCAGAAAATAAAAACTTATAATATTCTCAGTTTATGCTGCAGCTTTTTTTCCAATGAGAGATATTTTCAGGGTCACTGCAGAGTTCCTTCAGCTACGATGTCACTACAAACTGGCACTGTTTTGCAGTCGGGGCTAAACTGAAGGCCCCTTCATGCGGTATTCATCACCTACCTGCATCTACCTAACTTTTCAATGCCAAATCTCTTTTCAATGTTGCTAAAGCTGTCACTGTTTTAGCTCCATATGTAGTCAGAAATCCAATACTAGTTACATTCCAGCAGCATGTTTGGCGCACCCCTTGTTCATTGAAGAACTGCCATGCGGCGTTTTACTTTGGTAATGTCAGACTGTTGGATCTTTAAATGTTGTTTTATTTCATGATGGTACCACAGCCATGGGTCTGATTCAGCTGGGTGATGAGTCTGTGTACAAACAGGAGGCGGGACTGGCTCATCCCCTGGCGTGGGCAGAACCATCTGTAGCTTAACCAGCTCAACACTCTGATCTTCGTCCATCAATGACTTCTACAGGTTAAGGGTTAACAAACAGACCACTAACATCACTGCAGAACCCATACATCCCACAACACACAAACAATTTGGACTTTTACCTTTGGGTTGGAGCTAAAGTGCTGTTGGCAAATATGAGCTGCCATCTTTCTGATGAACACAATGAACACCTTACAGCCCGAGGAGTTAGCTGTAACCCTTAAATGGGAGGAGTGAAATAACAAAGCGAGGAAAGTCAGGGGACCGCTTTCCTGTCATTTAAGGAGGGAACCCAAAACCGTGCCAACAATGACAGAATGCAGCCAACACTGCTTTCAACTCTAACTACGATACAGCTGGCTCCTTATAGGTGCTATTCAGAGCTGGCATTAACAGGTTTCCTGTCTGATTCAGTTACAAATGGGCAGCTTTCAGCACCACTGCTCACACTGGACGTTAAAACCAAAGTTCAGAGTAATCACAAATTCAGTTATACACTCTGCATTTGAATAAACACATTAATGTCACGTAATGGGCAGCTCACGCTATCAGAGTGTCGGCTGAGGGTGTTGCGGTTAAAAAAAATGAACTTCCGTGAATTTAATTATTTTAATACTAACATGACCGCAGAAACATTTCCAACTTTAAAACTACTAATAGGCTGAACTATTTTGCTTAAAAGTCATGATGGATGAGTAAAACAACATCTCATGATGTGTCATGATGTGAGTCCAGTCTCTAAGGATATTAACATAAAAACACCAACTGGCTCCCTGGCAGGAAGTGAGCCGTTTCACTCTTCACTGTAAATATCAGTGTCGTTAGCAGGAGCACACAGGACACAGCCTGCTGTGAGACTCTTTAGGTGAGAGAGCATTTTACCCATCAGGGATTACAGCTGCTTACATTATTACACCTTTAGAAAATTCACTCATCTTTACTGCTCTGTAAAAAAAACAACAATCATGATGGATGACTCTTTTTATTATTGACAAAAGAGTCTGGCTGTACAGCTTGAGTTAGCTGTTGCCAAATACAGCAACATTGCTTCTAGACTGCATTGGCAGGTCAGAATGTTGCTGCAGCACCACTAATCTCTCCATTCAAATTCCTGAAGTTGCTCATACTGGGTAAATACAAGGCCAGTGGTGTATTTTGCATAGAGTTGCTTCTCACCCAAGGTCAAAGATCTAAACATGCGCCAACTTTGATGTCTAGATCTGTGCATCTAAACTACCCAAAGAAGCAGCAGCGTTCATGTCAAAACAGGGCGAAGCTGTTACGTAGGCTGGACGTCTGTGTGAAAACGGAGTTATGAATTAGATGTTAGCGTCACAAACTGCAGGAATGTGTCTAACCAGCCAAGCACAGGAGGAGATCAGAGAAACCCCAGCATTAAATCACACTTCACAGAATGACAGGTCAGAGGTGGAAACATTCGAGACTCCCAACACAGAGCAGGCTGTGTTCAAACGTAGCCCAGATGAACTCAGACAGCTGGTAGAGCTAGCTGTGCAAAATTTGTTCCTGGCATTCAAATGACCGAAGCTTGAATAAAACCCACGTTAAGCCAGCTCTGACAGCTGGCATCAAGACTCACCCCTGTGCTGACTAATGACAGCATGATTCTCTCATTGAGCGCCAGAGTCTCGCCCTGCTTCATTTTGATCCTCTTCTTGTCCAAGCACTTCATGGCATACCTGAAATCGAGAAAACCTTGCACACGTTACAACAGAACCCCCACCGGGCCGCACCACATGATTGTCTCAGGGTGTTAGCATTGTCTCTCTTTGCTTACATCTTCCCTGTGTCGGCCTTCCTGCAGCCGTACACCTCCCCAAAGCCTCCCCTGCCGATGATCCGATGCACGCTGAAGTCATTCATGGTCAGCTGAGGGAGAACACAGGAGAGGGTTAATAACAACGGCACATGAAACATAGAACATCCTTGTATGCTGTTTTTCTACTCTAAATTGTCTGTATCTGGTAACAAGAACATTGATCTGAACCGGACCAGACACCAGCGTATCACTGGGCTCTGCGCTGCAAATATCAGCGCATTGAAACCTGACCTGAACTCCAAAGCACGTTCTACGCTGATCATGTCTTTGCGGCTGTTGTGTTGAAACAATCAGAAACAACAGGAAGAATTACTTGTGCATTTAGAGGAAGTTAAAAAATTGCTAATATCTCCTCTCATGTTCCCACGATTACGAAAAATGATAAAAGAATGCTATAAAAAAAATCCAACAAGTGCACAAGTGTATTCAACCCCCTTTACTTTGACATCCTTGAATGAATTACTAGGAAATAAAGTAAAATAAAGAATGATAAGCGAAGAGGGAAGCTACTCGGAGTGGATGAGCTAACCCTGATTTGTTTCATAAAGACGTTTCAGGCTCTAGCTGCTCAAACCTGCCAGAGACATCCCCCATAACATTTGGTGGCTCTACACAGCGTTGGCTCATGAATACACATGCACACCACACTTTTCAGATTTTATTTGCAAAACTGTTCAAAACCAAGAATCATTTTCATTCTGCTCCAGTATGGGTCGGTCTATGACCTAAACCCGGAATAAAATCCACAGCCATCTGTGGTTGTTGTGAGGAAATGTGAAAAAATTCAATGTGTATAAACACCTTTTGTGACGCCATCTCTAACCATCGCTCAAACAAAATGTGTAAAACCCATATCCCAAGCTTGTACTCACATGGATGTTGAGCTCCACGTTCTTCCACTGGCAAAACCGAGTAAACTTGTCACTAAGGACAGAACAGAACGGGGAGAAGAATGTGACTCCACAGACACAGAGAACCATCGGAGCATTTTTCCCCTTCTTTAATTTTGCCAGCTCACCTTTCAATGAACTTCTGGAAGATATTCCCTCTCAAGCTGTCACAGATCTCCACTATGTATGGCTGCAGGAGGGACACACACAGAGGGTCAGCTCCTGCCACCTCACATGCTTTGAGAGAAAGAGTCTTTGCACGCGCACACAAATGCATCTCCTGTGCTGAAATGAAGGCTTCGGTTCTAGCTGAACCAGAGGTTTGCTCATTAAACGTGAACTGCAGACATTTTGAAACATCTGTTTAGATAAACGGGCTCCGGTGTCTAAATTCCAGCTGAATTTATGACATAAATCTACAGTAATATTGCAGGAGATATTGGGCAGGTCGATGGTGTATTTTTGAGTTAAATGAGTCACCGGGGATACCTGAGCGAACCCAGTAATAGCCAGGCTGTGGGCTAAAAACTAAAGAAAACAAGATTTAACAAGATGCAGGCTAACTTTTGTCTGGCTAGCGCTGGACTAAAAACACTACTGCATAACAAAGCTGCAAACGAGAAGATCCAATCAGTTCAATTCAAGGCTTTTTAAGCTTTTTAAGAACAGCAGGCGGATGAAAACGCTGGTCTCAGTAGAAAAGTTGACGCAGGTGAAAGGAGCTCCACGGACACCAGAGTCTGTTTCAAAGCAGCCTATTGATTAGGCCTGAACTTGTTGACGTCCAAAATCAGATTTCCAACTGAATCCCGTGACCTTCACAGCTGCGCCGCCGTCAGGTGAATAAAGAGAAACAGAAGCTGGAACAGAAGCCAAGAGCTAAATGGCATAAGATCAGCTACAAGACTCATATGTGTCAACATGCCCAGGTCTCTGTGGCCTGAACTCCTTCTCCTTTGAATAAGGAAGCTTCAGCAGCCACTGGCAGCGTTGCATGATGGGAAGGTGGTTAGCGTTGCCGCCTCTCCGCTAGGAGATGACCAGTCTCCCCTGGGGCCCTCTCTGTGGTGACATGATCTCCCAGTGAACGGGTGTCCTTCATGTGTTTCTATCTGTGAATAGTGACTTGATTTCAGACCTGCTTCATGTTTTTAAGCCTATTTAACACCAATATAAACTGTCCCTTGGAGATAAATGTGGTGAAACGTTGAGCCAACCCATGACACGTCTTCCACCAGGTTTACAGATGCATGCAACATGCTGCCAAAGCACAAACACTCACATGTGATGGAGTTGTGTTTTACCTGGAAGAGAGTTGGCGGGACCTGTTTCTTAGCCAGATGACTCTGCACATGGTCCACTGCCTTCTTGGAAAATGGCTGCGAACAAAGCAAAAGGTCATTTAAAGATGCAGCTTGAGCAGTAGTTTCAGTTCCGCTTCCTCCGTGCAAAGACGCGTGTCCCCTGGGCTGACATGTTTCTACTGCTGCTGCAGGGAAGCTCCAACACAGGCAGCTGGGAGGGCACCCAGCACAACTTCTACAGCATGGAAGACTGGACAGTTCCAGACGAGAGCGACGGCGTACTTGTTGGAAGACATCGCTCTGCTTTCTGATTTATTATTGGCTACGAGCATGGTTACTTCTCTTCAGCAGGGATGGGGATCGCTCAGAGCTTAGAGTAAGACGGATGGAGGTAATCGAACCAGGATCCTCGAACAAAACTGGTTAGACAGGGGTTGAAGTTCACCTTTCAGCAGGACGACGACGTCAACAACGCACCCAGAGCCACAATGCCGTTCAGATCAAAGCGGATACGTGTGCCTGGCCGGTCGAGTCCGAGCACAACTCTAAATCCACTGGAGAATCTGGCAACGCTTGACAGCTGATGTCTACAGAGGCTTTCTGTTCAACCCGACTGGCCTGGAGCTATCTTGGATTAAAAACTTTCACTCTGATGTTAAACGCTGGGAAATGTGGTTCTACAAAGTATTGGCCCAGGGTGGCGGAATATGTGGGCACGCCGCGCCTTTCAGATTCTTCCTTCTAAAAAAAATTTTGAAACAATTCCTTCCTTTTCCATCTTCTTCACAGTAATCTACCACTTTGTGTTGATTTTATCACATAATCTCCTGATAAAATCCACTGAAGTTTGGTTTCAAACAGGAAGTGAAAAGGTTCAGGAAGCATGAATATTTTTGCTACATGCTGTATGTTGTTATGCCCGTCATGCCTGCAAAGTTAAGTCTACTAACCTGGAAACGTAAAATAAAGAGGACTGATATGCGCTGCAAACTGACTGAATGAAAGCCTCTGCAACAGCACATCCTGGATTTATTCAGCTGAAGCGACTATCTCAAGGACACAGCCCAGAGGGAAAGTGAAGCAGCAGCTGGATTTGGCTTTAAGATATTCCTCCTAACTCCCAACAACATTTAGGCCAATTCCTGAAAACTCGAAAATGCCAATAAAAATGAGGCAAACGTTGACTGAGATGCTTGAGTGACTGCAGCATCCCATTTAATCAGGTTCTAATGCTGAAAGGAGCAACATCAGCTGAACATCTCTGCATGTTTTGATTGTGTGGCATCGCTGCTTTCTGAAGAGGACACAAGCAAAATCTACGCATCCCTCAGGTTTACCTCAGGTAAAAAAAAGAAATATAATGTCATACAGCTGAAAAATTATGCCGTGCAAACAATACTTTCCTTCTATGAAACAAGCAATGCATTTAGCAATCAGTTTAATATGGAAGCTAACTCGTCAGAGAAGAGATTCAAATAAAAATGTACAGAATCACTTTGAAAACATCAGATCTCAATTGAAAATGATGGTGGTTTCCATACTAACATGGAATCGGAGTGTTAAGAACAAAGGATGCCACCTCATTTGATGAAAATGATCAGCCCACAGAGGGCTGAATGCAAAGTCATTCAGATAATGAAACTGAAAAGCTGCTGCAGGAGGCTGGTCCTATTATCTGAAATGTCGTTGCAGCAACTCAGAATGGTCCACAGTAGTCTGTGCTTGTAGGCCTGACAACGTGGCATAAGATGGCGGCCGGTGTCCTGGGGTACCTCCTCCCAGATTCCTGACCAGGCCATCACTGAGCTCCTGGACAGTCTGAGGTGCAACCTGGTGGGTCTGATGGAACTAAACATGAAGTCCCACAGATGTTCTGGTGGCTTTGTGTCGATGCTATCAGTCTTCCATCCTCCATGAACTGCCTGTATATTATTGCCGCATGAGGTCGGTCATCATCATGCACCAGGAGGAACGAATCTCATCACGACTCTCATCTGTGAAAAGAACAGGGCGACAGTGCAGAACCCGTTCTGGTGTTCTGTGGCAAATGCCAATCAAGCTCCATGGTGCCGGGCAGTGAGCACAGGGCCTACTAGAAAAGGACAGGCTCTGAAACCCCCTCATGTACCATGTTTCTAAGGGTTGGGTCATAGATGTTCAGAGCCAGGGGTCTTCTGGAGGTCGTGCTGTAGAGCAATGGCAGAACTCATCTTGTTCGTCCTTGCACAGAGGAGCAGGTACCGGTCCTGCTAATAGGACCTCCAACAGCCCTGTCCAGCTCTCCTAGAGTAACCGCTTGTCTCCTGGGATCTCCTCCATGTTCTTGGCACCGTACGGGGACACCCAGCAAACCTTCTGGGAATGGCCCTGTTGATGTAGCATCCTGGTAGAGTTGGACTGCCTGTGCAATCTCTGGAGGGTCCAGGTATCGCCTCAAGGTACCAGTGGCAACACTGAGTCTGGTCAAATGCAGAACGACTGAAAAGCAGCTGGAAAATAAAATGAGGGGGGAAAATATTTGTGGCCTCCACCTGCAGAACCATTCCTGGCTCTGGGCTCGTCTTCTTGTTCTGCCTTCAGAGCAGCTGCTAAATTCATTAAGACCAGAACAGCCGATACTGATCAACAACCCTCTCTGGCACTGACCTGACCAGATTGATACTCCAGCTTATCTCATCTGATATTAAACTCCTTTATTTTTTTGAAGCAGTGCATTTCTAACAAGCATAAAAGAGTCATGGATTTAGTTTCTGGTTGCTGCAGCTTAGCAACGGCATGGTTAATCTTCATAATTCAAGGTTATTATGAATTTAAAAAACTCTTTTACACTTTCAACCCAATGCATTAAAACAGATCTTTTTAAAAACAGAAATTTTTTTTTATTCAATTAATTGTTCCCCGTTTCCAATTTTGAACAAGCAAGTTTAGCTGCCAAGGCAAAGTAAAACACAGGAATGACAAGTCCAAGCGTCAAGAGGCTGGAAAAGCTCAATGTAGAGATCCAGACAGTAGGATCCAGACATTTAGGCTTTTAAAACTTGTTTCACATACAAGCCGGACGCATGTTTTTTTTTAATAACGTTCCAAGTAATGCCATACATCCAACCAGGACCTAGAACCCAACTCCACCCTCCAGCAGAACAGCCATGAATGATTGACAAGCAGAGTGACGATGGGCCCGGTCATATCTGCTGCCCCCAATGCTGCGTATGCATAGAAAAGTAAATCAGCAGGTCATCTCTATGACCGCCACGCTGCTGGGTCTCATTATTGAGTCAAGTAGCCAACACAAAAACATAAAAAAATATAGTATTTTCACCCCTAAAATAAGATAACTAGACATCCTGCACTTGAAATAGGATGATGGAGATGAGTTGTTCCTATTTTAAGTGCAAAAATCATATTCCATTGGCAAATCATCTTATTTACCTGCTCAAATCAAGGACAAATACGCTAATTTTAAGAACATTTTACTTATTTCAAGTTCCGTTTTTGCAGTGTGGTATCCCAGCACGGTGGTAGTGTATGCAGCTCTGACATACATGCAAGTCCTAACTAGTGCAAAGATCTCCTTGTGAACAACTGAATCCTTTCCAACTCTCAGCTCATACTAGCATGTCAGGGATGTGGGCTGCAGTGCGGGTGGAAGCACGGTGGGACTAACTGCACGGATGGGGCTCGTCTACCTGGCAACCATCCCTGGCAGCAGTGGCAGGTGATGTCAGGGGGGTAACCTCACTGAGACTTCCTAACTGAACGCGTCGACCAGGTCACGTGCTGCTTGGAACGACTTGCTGCAAATGAAATCCGATACACCATGTCTGTGCACCAAACCACCACCCTTCCATATGCTTGCTGTTGCATTGTTGGACAGTCCATGCAGTTTTAGCTCAGATGTTTTACTGCAGCCTAACGGATCAGAAATTAACAAAATTAAAGCCTGAAAATCAGGACCAAAACAAACCGAACAGTAAAAACGGACACACTTCCAAGAACGTCATTGCTTGACCACCTCCTTATCTGACTCCTCCTGCTCTTCAGCAGCATGTGCTTTGGAGCAGAAACGGGAATACTGACCGTGGCATATTATTTTATAGATGTCAAATCAAACGGAGCAGTCTGGCTCCTAACTGTCAAAGCGGCATGTCCGATTTAAAAGTAAATTAGCAGCAACAGGGACACTGATCCGAGTATTAATGAATCATTCCTGTGCAGCATCCAGCCTAAGCAGCTGATTGACATCCATAATGGTGAGATATTTATAATATACTAGAAAGAGCTTTGGATTTTTCTGCTGTAACTTGAGATTTGTAATTGATGGGGAGCCAATCAGCGGGATGCTGAGGGAGCCAGAGATCAGGCGCCCGGCCGCCTGATCAGCAGCAGGTGTCTACTCTCAGCATGTGCCTGAACCTGGGTGAACCAGTGACGCGGTGTCTGACTAAGGGGTGTATCCTCACATGTGAACAGGACAGCAGCTCCTTCATGATGTAGACGTCATAAATCTGCCGGCTGCAACTCAGGCGCTCCTGCTCAGAGTCCAGCTTCTCGTACTCCTTGATCTGAAACAGAAACAGGACCCGGGGCTCACGGGGCTTCCTGGGAGGGCTAAAGCCGGCTGAGCTGGATTAGAGGGCCTAATGCCTCGCACACACAAACACGTCCAACTTACTTGTTCGTAGAACTTGAGCTGAGGCACAGCCTCGTCGATCTCGTTCATACAGAAGTCCTTAAACAGCAGGAAGCCTGAGAGAAACAAGCAACACAGAATGGTGAGAGACAGTTCACTGACAACTGATAGAAAACTGCTCTCTATTATCATTAAGAATATGTGGATAATACTTCTACAGACACCTCATCTGATCATCATAGCTCCTCATTACTGTTCAAGGGAGCGCGTCAGACCCAGAAAAAATTTTTTTTTGTGTTGATTCAGTTACAAGTGGAGCACTTTCAATATCAATGAGAGTAAAATGCTTCCTGAGTGACCAATCCCAAGCTGCTTTGGGCCTTGCCTGGTCACAGCTGCTGTCCCAATCAATATACGATGTTAATTAAAAAAAAGGTGTGCAAGAACAAGAGCAAGCTTCTCTGTACGAAGGACCTACTAAGGTTTAGAAACTAGTGTTTGTATAGACAGCAGGGACACTTTGGAGGTCCAAGTGGAAGAAGTCGACTGTTAGCTCAAACCTCATTACCTCTCCAATGAACACACCTCAGAGAATCTACTTTCCTCACATTTGACTTTTATTCTGACAAAAAAAAGCCTCATTGGAATTCCAGTTTATTGAATATGATGGTTTATTTCCACAACAGTCAGTATTCCAATATGAAATCTGCAAAACCAACAGTGATGATGTACGGTAAAGCAGATGGACAGACAGTGGTGGAATGGATGGACAGAGTGACAGCTGGATGGACGGTTAGAAGACAAACACGATTTTACGGATACAACAGATTAACTCAGAGCATTAAAATACTTGAATCAAATTCGATCCTCTCCCAGACAGTCCAGGAACCGTGTATCGGCATAAACACCACTCCCAATGCTATGTCAACACCACTGCTCCCATCAATAATAGCGATATATACGCACAGGCTGCATCTTCTTTGTTGGAAGAAACAGCAGCATTACAGAATGTGTGAGGGATGGTGCAGAGAGGAAAGGCACAAAGGAAGGAAGCAGCCTTTTCTGTGACTGGTCCCAATGGCGTGTTTAGTGTCAGCACAAACAAATGCTGCATTCAGGGCCATTACAGAACAATTACCATCCAGTATTACAGAAGGAAATCAATTATTGTCTGTATTGTTTCCATTTTATTTGACCTTTTGATGCCACACTTGAGCAAATGCTAAGAGCTTAATCAATCACCATATAGTTAGATTTTGAGAAATAAGCCAAAAAGAAAAACGTTCTACTTTATGTAGAATTTCTAGACACATTTATAACTACATGTAAGTGTATTTCCAAAAGGGCACATTCAGCCTCTGCGGAAAATCCATTTTATATAGAAGAGCCAAAAACAGTCTTCCCTGGGTCATCTCCAACAGACAGGCATGAAATAACTACAAGACATTAATCATTTGGTCATTCATGAAATGCCGTCAGTGCATCCTCGAGCTGCAACAGCAGTAAAGACCATCGGATGGAATGAAACATCACCAGCAGTCTAAACTGCTCGCACAAACATCCGCTGAAAAGGATGGTCTCAAAATCCGATCCATGGCTTCTCTAAAAGGAGCAGCTACACTTCATTATGGTTTACACAGTCACATAAAGACGTGACGGTTAAACAAGTTCATGTAAAAAGAACGTTGCCGTCTCCAACGGTCTAACCAAGGACGACTGTGCCACCGCAGGCCGTCACATCCACAGCAACACCATGAGCCGCTTCAGAGGAGATAGGAAATAAAAACTCTTCCACGTTGCCTACAGAGATGAGACCCACTGTTGCCATGGTAATTGCTTCTGTTGCTATGGGCTGTGTTCTGAACAACGGCGTGAAGACACAGATGAGATGTTAAAACGATCATGGTGCCCGCCAGGAGGCCTGGTTGAATATTACGGCCATCGTCTAACTGCAGTCTAAAAGCTGCGCGAGAGATGTTTCATGGCTCCCGATGTGGTCATAATAAAGATACACTTTGGAGGGAGGGAGGGAGGGAAATAAACAGAGAGGCTTAATGAACTGAGAGGCACACTGTACATGGCGCCGCTTTTATGGGACGGGACATTAAAGCAACCAACCCATTCTCACTGTGTCCTGAAATGAAGTCCTAAGGACTGATGAGGGAGAGATGCAGCAGGTGCTGCTCACCCAACACACACATAAGGGATGGACTCCACTTGGAGAACAGCGGGAAGGGCAGTTTGCTGTTCTGGAGCCTCTATGTGTCAAACAACACAAACTCAGGAGGCAAAGACAATGTCATCTACCTTCCCAGCAGTTTTCTACCATCGTCGTCCAAACGACACCAGTCCAAGGCCACCATATTCATTGTGTTTGTTTGGTTAGAACACTTATCTATATGCCAAATAATTTCCCAAAGGGTGTACGTAGTAGAGGAATAGAAAACCAACAGACACCAGAAGTCACAACATGCAAAATGAAGTTTAAATCTTTCATTTAAAGGGGGTGTTCAGTAATGGTTTTTAGTTCAGTCCTGGGGCCGGTCGTTCAGGTGTCAGACGGATGTCCGTCAGGAAGCCTTTATTCGTGGACAAAGACAGCAAATGTAGTACATGCTGGTTGTGGTGCATTTGTCCCTGAAAATCAGAAGAAAGGGGCTTGTTGGAGACTTAAGACTGTTGTACTTTGGTTTAAAGGAGCCTAGTCATAAAACCATAAAAGGAAAACACAAAAGAACATAGATCCATCCAGATAAAACAATATATGCCAAGTGTTCATCCTGATAGTGCTTATTTAGTCCTTTTTAAGCCTGAAAAGGACTTTGCACCGAGAGACATCAGCAGACAAACAATGTTGCGCCATCTGCTGGCAGTACTGAGGAACTACCAGAAAGCAGGATGGCGACAATTGATGCAGCTACTGCAGGAGCCAGGAGACCGTCTTGCAATGCCTCGCAGTGAAGTGACAGTTGGCTTAGTCCAACACAAACCTGATCTACAGGGTTAGGGTTAGTTAACCCCTTTCTTTCTGCTCTTCTTCTGGATGTTGCTGACTCACTAAGTTCCATTGCTTCCCCTTGTTTACTCAATCTGCGCATGTGCAATACCGTACCTTCAGTCACATGGTCTGCTTATGGTAAATATACAGCACAGTGCATCATTTACTAACAAATAGAGCAAAAACATAGTGTAAAACATAAAAATATAATGCAATAAGCCAACAAGGGCCAAAAAATTAAATTGATGTCAAAGCCAAACACAACCTCTGCAGGGTGGGAGTTTTCTGGATTTAAACCAAATAACGCCACCGCTTAATTTGTCTGAGCCAGTAGGTTGAGGATATACTTGCGTTATTACGCCATTATCATATTAGTTGGGAAAGGTCTCCAAATGACAATATGATTTACCACCATAAGTTTTAGAAACAAAAGGTGTTATTATGACAGGCCTACTTCATTATCAACACTGTTTACCAGCTCCTGATTAGGACCAAGATGCGTTCACAAGCATCAGTAAACCCTTCTCAATCCTAATCAGCTAATCTCTGATCCACACAGATAATGCAGACAATAATCCTTTACTGTCCCATAGTGGGGAGATTCAGGCGCATCAACAAGGGAAAACAGTTCAAGTCTTTGGGCAACATTAGATAACCCCACCAGGCGATGGTGAAAGACCAGCAGTGGCACAGGGACTGAGTCAGAAATGTTTATTCAGTGGAAAATAATCAGCTCCTTACTGAGTCCAGTCTCCCCTGTGGGGGAAGTACCACAGCTATGGAAGACCTCCTGTTTGGTACCAGTGCTGAAGACAACAGCAGGTACTGGACGGTAGCTCTGACCTCACATCTGACCAAGATCCTCAAGAGGTTGCTCCTCCACCATCTTTGTTGGATCCACTGCAGTTCGACTCCCAGCCTGCCATCGGGGTGGATAATGCCGTCATGTACCTCCTGCACCGAGCTCTGATCTACCCAAAGACGCCTGACAAACTCAGTGAGGATGTTCTTCCATCCAGCAGTGCTTATAGAATTATCATTTCGAAAACCTCCTTTCACGTAAACTGTTACAGTTTCAAGTGCATAAAAGCCCGTTTGAAAACTGCAATACTGCTTGTCTGGAATAATGCAGAGAGCCTGAGAAGACACAATGCTAGATGGCACCTGTTAAACCACTCTTCAGAACAATGTAGTGTGGACAGACAGGACCAGAGGAGAGACACCTGGCCATAGTCCACACATGACAGAGGCAAAGGCAGCAGGGGTTACTCAGCAGGAGAATGAGAACAAGAACAAGACCATGAACTAAGAATGGTGCAAACTCAGTTGAAAGGAGGAAATGTCACCGTACTCTAGGCTCTCAAGCCCAAACAGTTTCAGCACACTTCAGTGTGTTAAAAATCCAGACCTGATTTCAACAGATATGTCATTGTGGCCCATTACGAGAGACGAACACACCTACAATACTGGATAAACTAACGCAACCTAGTACAGAAGAGCGGGCCAAAGTTCCTTAATACTGTTCAGAGACTAATAGGGTCAAACAGAAGGTCTGTACTAAGCGCTATTGCTCAACAATCATGAGCTGAACATGCAAGCTGCGCCTGCATTTAGCCTGAGTCTTCGCCATTGAAAGGACACGGTTCAACATTCCCTGTGCTGCTGCTCATTCTGCTTAATATCTCCAATGTGAGACGTCGTGAGGACCTCTGACGCTCTGACATGAAATACCCTGAAATCCAGAGGTGTACTTTTAATCTTGGCTGTAGCTAAAGCAGACTCCCCCCAGTGTTCTTGTTCTTCCTTCTCCTGTGGCTTTATCCGATTAGAGTCAGGTATTAGCAAAATTAGACTGCTAATGGGATCAAATTGTTGACACCAATCCTGAGCTGGATGGTGACTTTACCCTTCCCATAGTCCCTGTGACTCCTTACAGGACATAGATTATTTCCTATTTTTATAAAACGCTTGTGGGTTTTGTTTTGTTTTTTATATGGTAGGTGGCTAAAAGTCTTGTTCTGTAGCTTTGTGAAAGACAAGTTTTTGTTTTCCACATTTATATAGTTTAGCTTATATGCCAATCAAGGAAATAAGGAGCATTTCAACACAGACATGGTACTTTTTTCATTGATCATGAAAATTTTTTGTGAGCATTGCCACTGTGGAGTCCAAAACAGAGCGGCTGCATGAGCAGATGCTTAGTGGCCACTCCTCCGACTGCAAAGGTGTGGACTGAGGTCTTTCTCAGTGGCTGAGTGGAAGAAAATGGCCCATTGCAGAATTAAAAGACGTCGATATACCTTTAAGATTTATTTTTGCCATTACATGATCTTACAAGAAAGTTGAAATTGCTGTACCTTCTTAAAATTGCACCCTAAAAGTCATTGTGCCTGATGAATGTGTATATATAAAAAGTAACTTTCTTTTAGGGAAGGAGAAGGCGAGTGAGGGGTGTGGTCGAGCTTTAGGGGAGGGTGGATGATAGGATGCGAGTGTCAGGAGGCACTCCCCGACCACTCCGCCACCCATTTGTTGCGACTGGGATGGCATGAAGGAAATTTATTTTGTGATTCATTCTCAGAAGCTACACTTGGTTTTTGTAAACATCAGCTGCAATGCTGGAGCACAACACGTGCTCAGTCTATCTGCATGCGTCGCCACTCCACCCGCTCCGCCACCCACTTTGCCACCGTTTGTTCTGAGCCATCCATTGGGCAGCAGCTCGTGGAGGCCGTCAAAACAAAGGCAGTCATTTTTCATATATCACGCCAGACAATTTAAAACCCTGACATTTTAATCAATGAAATTACCCCGGAAAACACGTTAAATGTGGAAATGTAAGAGGATGTTGGTCAGTTTTGTGGAATAGTTGCAATGACTGTCTTACTGTATAATTGCAACTTATAGGTAAATTTGCATTAATAGTTGCAATTGCAACATTGCAACTTCCAGGAGGGACTATTGTGAAAAAAGATAAAATTCTATGTTTCCATCTCAGCAACATTTTATTGAAAAAGTTGTGTCTCGTCAACACGGGCACTGAAACAATGCGAGATATATCACAAAGCCTAAAATAATTCCAGTCAGAGGAGGTTTGTAACATTGAGACATTTAATAAACATTAAGGTGAGTTTATTAAATATAATGTTTATGATCTTAATTAGGATCTAAGCATTGTCAATTATGGTGCTAATTATTGGTCATGTACACAGGCCAGGTTCCTATGTTCCCATTCGTTGGGTGGTGAGCTGGAGGTAGGCCTCGAGCCTTAACCCAGAAAGAGTGCAACTGCAACTCCAATCAGTGCGGTAGGAGGCGCTGCAGCTTGCTTCCCCCAACCCACACACATCCATATACTAACATTTCGATATCATTCGATCACTTTTCATAACCAACCTTTTAGGACAATTATACAGCCTTGTTGGGGCTATATGAACTGGAGACTGCAAACCACGCATGGATTTAGTGCCTGTTTTGTTGGACTTTGTTCATTGGTAAAATAGAACTGGCTTGTCTGTCCTTATCATGTACAACTGTAAATATTGTAAATATTTTTTCTTTTTTGCATTTAAATACTGTGTTGAGTCTTATTAAGCACACATTCAACCTTCTCCCAACTCAAACCTTCTGATTATAGCTTTTATTTTATATACTTCTATATCAGTATTTACATAGTATATACTACACATACTTCTTGGAACACCTCTAGGTTCTGCAGCTTCAAATGCGAATTAGGAACGGAAAAAGAGATGGCGAACGGCTAAAGAAGTTATGACCCAGAAGAAGTGTTGGGTATGCAAATGAATTCTCAGACAGACACAGGAATGAATGAGTGGTAGAAAAGGTGAGCAAGTGTTACAGGAAGTGAAGGTCAGAGTCAGACCATGTCACAGACACAATACACGTTTCCCTGCACCTGATGGGATGTAATGGTTGTCACATGTTGGGTTTGGATGAAGCTTTGATGTCTCAGCAGTCCAGTATTAGGTACAGACACACATGGTGAACAGTAATCTAAAGCACTGCACAACTGCACAATACAAGCAACCAACCAGCTATCTGTGCTGCTCAGGGATGACTGAAAACAAGCTTTACTAGCTATTCTTGAATGACTGTTTGGTGCTCCACTAAATGCTTGTAGCAAATTGTGCATGGTACCACCACATGCTCCCCCTGGTCCCTTGTTCTAGATATGCCAGTTCACTAGATCAACTCATAGTCCTCTTTGGTCTGCAATGTGGACCGAACAGCATCAAAGTCAGATCATTCCTTATCTAACCGCGCAGACAGTGGAAATAAACTGAATTTAGTTTTCTGTTAGGGTCTTAAAAATGCGAAAATGGTTGGTTCACTTAAATCTAATCATCTGTTTTCCAGACAACATCAAATTAGCTTTTCCATCAGACAACAGAAGCATAACAAGATGAGATGACAGCAGTTTAAGACAAATAGAAAGCCAAATCCAAACACAAAGCCCACGTATCCTCGCCAACATGGCATCACTAAACATCATCAAGTTGCTAATATACCTGTCAATGCTAGGGAACACACCATGCTTCATATGTTTGCGCAGCTTGCTACAGAGCGGACGCCACTTTGTTCTCATTATTTAAGGTGAAAGGATTCCAGGTTCTAATAGCAGAGCTTTGATATGCAGGTTTAGATTCGATTTAACTTTGCTTAATGTGTACAGAGCCTTGCAAAACAGCTCAAACCCCTAGAAACTGTGAGGCTTTCATAGAAGAACTGAGCTGCATTTCTAACACCACTATTACAGTAAAGGTGGCTCTACTTCAATGAACATCACACTTTTCAGGCTTTCACCAGTTAAACAAAAATCTAAAAACATGGAACAACACTTCAGTTATGCACTTTGTGCTGCTCCATCCCAATGAAACACAGCTTAATACATATGTCTAAACTAAACTAGCAGTGTCAGGTTTTCTCAGCACTGTTGCAAAATGGCAGATTTTGAAGGGCATTTGAGCTCAATAGCAGAAAAACACCAAAGGCTATCAAGGCCAACCTTGTAGTTCCAACATAAAACATAACAACCGGTGCGTTCTTTTTTACCCCCTTGCATGGGGTAATATTTTTGCAGAGAAGATAAATGCGACTGGTCTGGTCGAATTTATTTTCTACATTATTTTCTCTAATTGATTTAACATGTGGACAGAGACGTTCAGCATTCTGTGGTGAACCTCGCAGATTCAGGTTTACATATTGACACATTTGAGAGTAAAGATATTAAGCCCTGTGATGGTGAGTGGACTGTATTTGTATGGTCATTTGTTTTCACGTCCCCTCATGCAAAACAACAACAGCTGAACTTGAGGTTGAAAACATGGAAAAAGCAGCTTCTATTTTCCTTCAGTCCCCTCACTGATTCAGTTGCAGGCATGTTTAGACTAGATGTCATTTGGTTTGGATTTCACGCCTGCTATCCCCCATTCTCACTTCTTCCCTTCTTCTTTATCTCTTTTCCAGATGTGACGCATCATTTCCCCTTTGCTCCTACGCCGACACCAGGGCTCATCCATGCATCCATGCATGGCATGTGCACACAGCCAGCACACAGGCCATCCTTGTGTGCGGAAGCAGTGCATCGCCGACCGCTTGGCCCTTCTCCACCTCCTTCTGCTGCGGGCACACGGTTTTTCAACAGCAAGAGGCTTTAATGGAAGGGGGGGGGGGGGTGACAGCACTTCTTACATCATCAAGACTCAAGGATTAACCCTAATCTCTTGAACGCTTCAACACTACCCAGCTAATTCAACAAATGGCCTCTTCCAGAGAAGTCTCACACACCGTCACCAACCTCTGGCTGAAATCAGACATGGCTTCCTGGGAGCTTTGTCTCATTAGGGAGATCAACGTGAACAATCTAAAAATACCTGGCTGGCTAGTTGAGAGTGCCTCTGTGTTCTGTCAGCTGCACACACGAGCGACAGCAGGCCGTGTGCAGCTGGTATGGCTGCTGGATTCTAACAGCACTGGTCCACATGGGCTGTCTGTTTGGAGAGCTGACGCTAAGACAGAAAGTTGAAATGATTTATGGTTGAAATTATTTCCATAGGCCTTACTTTTGTCCGAACAGAGCAGGACACCCATGACGAGACCTTTCTATAGCATGTCTGTTAAGTTGTTTTGTCTGAAGCCATCTGTAGGAACTAGATTGAGACTTCCGATTCATCTCCTCGTTGCTGTGAACCATTCTCCTTCCCTCCCAAAGAATCAATCTGGTTTTAAGATAGTTCTCTCCTTCAAGAGAATAAAAAATGCAATCTAAATATTCACCCTTTGGAAAAAAGGACTAAATCGATTCCAATATTTTCTTATGTTGAAATATAGGATAGGACAAAGCCAAGCACTCAACAGCTAATGATTTGTTAAATGAATATTGTTCATTTAACAATAAAGTTCCTTTCAAAAAAGTTGAAGGGAACTGCATATCTCCTACAGATGGGACGGTGCTTTCACATGAAAGATTGCTAACAGCTCCTCCAGCACGTCAACAAAAGCTGCTGCTAACCTCCAACAGCAGAATGTGTCTGCTGCACCAGTCTAAGTACAACGGTACTGACCTTTATCTTCACCTAGACCCGCCCATCTTACAAACAGCAAGATCAAGATCTTTTATGGTAGGCGTTTTTTTTTTTCCATCTCTATCAAAGCAATGTGCTGAGCAGCACCAGTAAAAACAACTGAACACGCTGTCTAGAAGCTTTGTACCTAAATGGTAGTTACACATAAAAATACCAAACTAATCTGGAACAGTGGAACAACTTCAGCCAATGAAGCTTTCTACCTTACTGCCATAGTGAGCTGTGCTGCTGTACTAACTCCAGCCTGCATGTAAAAGGGATTTAAACTCAAAGGTGTGTTTCCACTTTTTCCCTTCCTGTTCTACTTCACCAACCTGAAACCACCATGAGGGCAGCGAAGACACGCTTAAATGTATACCTTGGTAGCTCACTCTGGTTGCACTCTAAGCTTGAGAGTAAGCTTGGAAAATGTGACTAATCAGGATCTAATAAACATGGTTTTCTGCATAAATGTTTGTATAATTCTGTGTGTTATTAGATTTTTCCTTGGCTATTGAAGTTATCAGCCATATATTGTCCCCTTAATTAAACTTTGCTTATCTTGAGAAGGTAATGCGATGTCCTTGTCATTACATTATCTGTAATTATTACTAGAAATTGGAAATGTGAAATCATTTATAAAGTACCAGGGAAAATTAATCAGGATGTTTAGTCATCCTGTCGTAATGAAGATAAACTCTAATTGATGTTTGCCAACCTCCAAAACTGATAGAATGTTTGTATTACTTTTGAAGATTTTTTTCCTCCGTTTCCAGAGGAACATCAATAATTGCTTCGTTAGTGATTCAAACTATGATTTATGGGCATGATTATCGTGTTCCACTTAGCAGCATCGTCACACTACTTAACGTCAGTAGAACTATGAATATTAGATATTGGAAAGTCTGACGATACAACAGCTTACAGTAAAAGATTTACAGCTGAAAATACATTTTGTGTGTTCTAATAAAAGGCATGCTGCCTCGTGACTGAATTTCATGTATCATACATTTCAGAATTGGAAGTAATATTGCACTTTGGAATAATAGAGCGGATTTTTACATTAAGAGCTCTATGGCCATGGTCCAATGTGGTGGACTTGACTTTCAGAGATGCACTGATTAGTTGTTGTTTCTTGAGTATGATGGTGATTATCTTGTAGATTTCACATCTAATGGTTTTGCTGCAGTAGATGCACTTATTTAAAATAGTTAGCTGCACTTGCCATCATTGTGTATATATATGCGCTTGTGTGCCTTTGTAGAGAATGATCACCCTAAACAAATAATGACAAACTCATAAGATTGTGTTTTCAGTTTTGGTCCCGGCGCTCACTTCAGACAACGTATAACAGAGAAGACGTAAGATTCTGGCAGGAAGATTAGACAACACCAAAAACATTTCACAGCTTTGCCCTTTGAATGCCGTAAGAGAAATGTCAACATTCCGATCTGATAAGAGCTTCATTATTTATTTCGGAATGTGCTGCCAGGCAGAAACACAGAAACAGATCTATATTAAACAGGTGAAGTAAAATTGAGACACATTTACACACTGAAGTCAATTGAATGAATAATTGTTTGTCAATACAATCCTCAACACTTGAAAGGATTTATTCCTTTGCGTTTTGTCTTTTAATACGTCTGAAAGAAAAGACTTAACAGATTGTTGCAAGCCAGGACATGCGGCTAATTATATCTGGGATTTTACCAACACGTTATTTGCATTTTCTTGACAATTTACAAACCAAGAAGTCGACCAAGTTTAAAGAGCTGCAAAGGAATACATTTTTTGTTTTTAGTGGGCAAAAGGACATCAAAATAAGCAAGCTCCAGCAGAAAACATTCTCTACCCAAACCTGAGCCCACAGAGCTTGCACCCTCCACTGAACAATAAGATAAAGATCAACGTCATCAATAGAGCTACTATGGCATCCTGGCCGAGCCACTGCTGTTCAGGAGACATCAACAGCATAGCGCTGCGATTCTGTGACTGTAACCAAATGAGCCAGACCAGCTCTGTCTTTACACAGCACAGGATAGATGACGGGTAAAAAAAAATCCAATGCGAGTCCTCTCATCCCTTCAGACACGTCAAAGATCTTTCATCCTAAAAGGACGACTCAAGACCTGCTGCACAGACGGTGGCAAACGTTTCCGGTGCCTTGACGTGCTTGAAAAGTAAAGCAAATCAGAAGATATAGGTCAGTGGTTCGAGCTGGCTATGCATGCAGCGAGGGTCCGTTTGGAAAATGTTTGATTTGAATAAATGAAGATCAGTTCTTCCTTTAAAAGTGCTGGGGTTAAGTGAACACACGCCGGAATGGCTATTTGTATCCTTGAGGGGTTGGTGCATGGTGAAAACCATGTGACAGGAAATGACTCCAGTCGGGGCCTTTCAAAACGCAACTACCGCTACCCAGACTGCAGGGCTGATCTATGGCTAAATCCCATTTCTCGTAGTTAGCCATAGTCATAGCCAAGCCCTTCTCCCTCATCCAAGTGGACCAAGTACTTCACTGAGAAACAGGACATTGCTGTGAGAAGCTGGTACATCATTGGTTCTCACACGTTCCCTTTTATGTAAACATACTTGACCTAATATGCCCTTGAAGACATTTCTGGAGGCAGCAGACGTCAGCATGCATTCTTTTTTTTTTTTTTTTTGAAGGAGGAACAGCACTTTTATACCAATAGCACCAGCTCTGAAGACTTGAAACTAGACTTTATGTTGTTGGGTTTTGGTTCTTCAGACCATTTAAACAGAGGAATGATTTTCCCCCTAATTCTATTCCTCACAGA
Organism: Fundulus heteroclitus; assembly: GCF_011125445.2. NCBI lineage: Eukaryota > Metazoa > Chordata > Actinopteri > Cyprinodontiformes > Fundulidae > Fundulus > Fundulus heteroclitus. The sequence continues at coordinate 31,028,463 of NC_046368.1, read as the reverse complement.
GGAAATGAAAACAAATTCAAGCAACAATAGAACACATACATTAAACCCTGGTCCTCAGAGGACCAGCAGGGCTGCAGACGGTGACACCAAGTTTGCAGATGAGTTAAGCAGGTGTTTCACCCGTTTTGACTCCCCCCACACCGGCCCCCTCCCTGCCCTCAACTCTCCACACGCCTCCAACCCCCAGCCCTCCAGAGACCTCCCCTCCCCCCCACCGCCACTCTCATCAACTCCCGACCCATCCACACCTTCGGTCCTGACTGCCTCCCCCCTCACAGTCACTAATGCAAGTGAGAGGTCAGCTGACCTCCTGTGTGGTACCGGTTCCCAAAACACCACACACCAGGGAACCGGCCCACTTCAGACCAGTCACCCTGACCTCCCACCTGATGAAGACCATGGAGCGCCTCATCCTAGCACATCTACGCACCGTGGTGAGCTCCCCCCTGGACCCGCTGCAGTTTGCCTACCGGCCCAACATCGGAGTAGAGGATGCCATCATCTACCTGCTGCAGGGGGCGCTCACCCACCTGGAGACCACCAGGAGCGCTGTGAGAGTCATGTTCTTTGACTTCTCCAGCGCTTTCAACACCATCAGACCGGTGCTGCTGAGGGAGAAGCTGGAGGATGCTGGGGTGGACAAACATCTAGCTGACTGGACCATGGACTACCTCACTGACCGCCCTCAGTACGTGCGGCTGCACGACTGTCAGTCAGAGGTGGCAGTCTGCAGCACCGGGGCCCCCCAGGGCACCGTTCTGTCTCCGTTTCTTTTCACCCTCTACACCTCGGACTTCACCTACAACACGGACAGCTGCCACCTTCAGAAGTTCTCTGATGACTCGGCCATTGTGGGCTGTGTGTCTGAGGGGAAGGAGCTGCAGTACCGGTTGGTCATCATGGACTTTGTGGACTGGTGTGAGAAAAACCATCTGTGCTTAAACACCAGTAAGACTAAGGAGATGGTGATCAACTTCAGGAGAAGACCCCCACCTCACTCCCCCGTGAACATCCAGGGGCAGGATATAGAAACTGTGGAGAGTTTCAAATACCTGGGTTTCAAATACCTGGGTGTTCATGTCAACAATAAACTGGACTGGACTCATAACACAGATGCTCTGTATAAGAAGGGCCAGAGCCACCTCAACCTCCCAAGGAGGCTGAGGTCCTTTGGAGTGAGCAGGTCTCTGCTTAAGACCTTCTATGACTCTGTGGTGGCCTCAGCCCTCCTCTATGCTGTGGTCTGCTGGACCCCAGGCAGCGCGGGACAGAAAGAGGCTAAATAAGCTGGTGAGAAGGACCACTTCTGTCCTGGGCTGCTCTCTGGACTCTGTGGAGGAAGTAACAGAGAGGAGGGTGTTGTCCAAGTTCACATCCATCATGGACAACACCTTCCACCCCCTATACCAGACTGTAGAGGAGCTGAGCAGCTCCTGTAGTGCCAGACTTAGACACCCTGTCTGTAAAAAGGAGCGCTACCGCAGGTCATTCATTCCTCCTGCCAGACTTTACAATGCTGCACTATAACTCCAATAACTAATGTGCAATTACTATTTAATACCCTGTGCAATAATCCTGCTAAATAAAAGACTTCAGCAGCCTCACTGTTGTTCTTTACCTGGTACCACTTTAATGCACCAAACATCAAATCCGTATGTATTTAAGTCACCTTAATGTACATTAATCTCTGCTTTATTTCTTTTTTGCTTTATTTCTTTTTTTTCTGTCAATCCACAGTATATATGTGGACGCACTGTATATACCTCATGCATCTTTTCCTCCTTTTGATTATTGAGCCGATGTGACAAGTGAATTTCTCCACTGTGAGATCAATAAAGACTATCTTATCTTATGATCATTGCCGTGAGTTCACGTTTTCAACTGAGAAATAACTTACTTCTGTCATGCCAATTAGGTTATTCACAATCATGTAAAATACAATGCATCACAATTAGACGTTCCAGTGTTTATAGAGCCATTAGAAACAGAGGAAAACATTACACTTGTCAGTGGACTTGTGAGAGCAGCTTCTACCCTTTGGTCTCAAGATGTGTGCCTGAAAATCGACATTTGTTTAGAGGCTAGAAAGCTGCGACCAACAGTACTCAATTTACACCTCAAAAACAACTGGTTGCCATAACCTTTAGAAAATGCTAGATTAACCCTAAGGATGCACAAGGAAATTGTCTGGTGGCTTGAATGAGTCGACTTTGAACTTGATGGGATGGTGAGGATCTCAAGAAGCCACCATACCTGATTACTACCAGGTCGTAGGAACGACATTGTTCAGTGAAGACATGGTGACTGAGTGAAGACCTGAAGGAATTTCAGTCAGGTTTTTCAAAATAAAGTTAGTTTGCTGTTTATCCTGGTTCCAAGAGAGCAAGGCAGGGCAATACTTTGAGCAGATAACAGGAAGGCTGAACTTACTACAGCAAATTTCCTGATGCAACTCTTTCTTTTTTTTAGTGAAGGAAAGTTGTTCTATTTTATCCTAGTCCTAGAACATTGTGGATTTTTTAAAAGTTTAGAGCCTTGTGAAAATCTCACAGTTAAGCAAAGATCCACATTCTGTAGGTTATACACACACTGAAAGAAAAAAATATATCTTAAATGCTGCTTTTATGATATATTTAAATTCCTAAAGCCCCAGTGTATAAGATTTTCACACTGGCGCACACCAAATGAATTACAAGTGACCTCGCCGTTAAGGGCTTAATAAATACTACAGGAGCCACAGAGTATCATAAATGTGACAATGTCAACATGTCCTCCATGGTTTAGCTACTGCTCATAGTTAATTGCTATGGTTGTCGTTTGAAACAGTTTTTGGGGCTCGTTTCTGAATGTGCAGTTGCTTATTTGGGGTCTAATATAAGAGATTATAAACACAAGTAAAGAGACCCGCTTCAGCTGTTGCACAACCGAAAGCATTAACCAGCCGGCTGAAATATCTCTCCGCGTAGACGTGCTCCATAGAGGAGAGAGAGACAAACAAACGAGCTGTTTCTGCTGGGAGAACAGAGTAGTTGCAGGACTACACTGCCCTCTTTCTAACAAAACCAAAATAAACTGTTTTATCAAACTAACTTACCAGTGCAGCAGAAAGCCGGCAACCTCCACATCCGTATTAAATCCCTGCTCCCTTCAGAATTATCTCAACGTGGTAATAATAACTGAGCCGATATAGAGTCTTCTCCCAGTTATAATATCTTATTTTTCTTTTCTTGCCTACTTTCTCTTTCCTCTCATTGGGCAAAGAGTATTAACGGTCCTCCATTTCAACAGAAAACGGCAAATGGTATGATCTACAGTTGTTTTTGCTTGTTTTTTTACTCCTCCGCTGACAGCACATCTTTATATAGGAGACAGAAAGGGAAAACGCGTATGGCTGACAAAGTTGGACCCATTCGGCCACTAAAATCAGAAATGGCGACGTAGCATGGCACACATGGCGTTATGAGAACACTAATTTATGATGGGATGTTATTATACTTTGCCAGAATATGTAGTTATAAAAGCAATGCTTGATTTTTGCTAATTCAAAGCCAAATTAGTTACACGAGAAAATAAAATCAGTTAAAACTCAAAAGCTGTACAAAGCGCAGCAATCAAAGCTCCATCTAAAAATCCTGTTTGGTGCATCTAAAGTTAGGAATGAGGGGCAAAGTCTTAGCAAAAAATTATGGCTATTAAAAAAAATAAAAAATAGCCACCGGCTTTCTTTTATAACCACTATACGCTTGTTATACTGATACACCACAAAGACAACTTGTGATCAATCAACAACTACTTCACAAAACAGTTTGAAAGTCGTTTCACTGGATTCACTGCAAACCTAAATGTGCTGCTTTGGGAGTAGTCATTTCTTAATGATTTACCCAGAACATGATAATGCCCTCAGGCATCAGGGTGTGTGTTTTGGGCACTGAGAGCCTGAATGCGTTGTACAGATATAATCAGAACTCATTTCATTGCGATATGGAAAATACAAGCAATAATCTTGCGATAATGATACATTTCCGACATAAAGCCCATCTTTCCATATGGTCTATCAGCTATCGCTGCATCATAGTTTTCAATTTGGGGGGGGAAAAAATTCTGTATTGAATGATTTCAATAACGATCATGATTCAAATTCTCTTCTAGGATCCTTAACTTGAATATCATTTAAAGATGGAATCTGGTTCAATCCAAACTGAAATTAGAATGGCTTGTACTTGTAAAGCGCTTTAACTAGTCCTGCGACCCTAAAGCGCTTTACAATCAGTCATTCACAACCTGACGGTGGTGAGCTATGTTAGTAGCCACAGCTGCCCTGGGGCAGACTGAAAGAGGCGAGTATACAATGGCGCCACCAGACCGGGTGTCTTACCCAAGGACACGACAGACGGTCAAAGTGGGGGTTCGACCAGGCAACCTGCCAATTGCAGGACGAACTCCCTAACTCCTGCAACACTGTCGCCCAGCTACCTCATAAATTATCTCCACCTGGTAATTGTTTTAATACCATACATACAATGTCCTTTAGCACTGTGAGGCATTGGAGATTACAGCTAAGCAACATGTAGCATTTTCTCAGAAAGCAATAATTGATGTAAAAACAAAAGCCCATTAAGTTTAAACTAATGGTTGTGATTTCTGCAGCATCTTATAAAAATAAATAGTGGTGGCTTACATGTATCGCCTGACGTGTGTGTTGTTGATCATACTGAATTTTAAAGCCTACCTTCTGATTTTATCATCGTCATTTTCTGTTTTATTGCCCAGAACAAGCAACGTTGCTGCTAAAGACACTGCTTGCGGAAAGTTAATTTTGAAAATTCACATATTTAAAGCATGGATGACAGGACAGAAAAGAAACCAGAAAATACAACAGCTTTTCTTGTGCCTCTTTTGTCCATAATTATCCAGCTGCAGAGATTTTGCTTTTATTCCAAGCTGAAAAAAACTGCTTTTGTTATAGCTTTGGGCCAATTTATGGGGAAAAGACAAAAAAAGGATCATGTGAGTCAGGGGACGACTTGGCTGTGCTGCATTATACATACGCTGACCTTTATAGGGTCGCACAGAGCCACCATTTCTCTGTCTGGGGTGTGTTTGTGTGTACGTGCACTACACAGTGCAACAAATACTCATCCTGCTTCAGAATTCACGAAACAACGTTAAGTATTCTACTGATTGTGCTGGTCACTGATGACATTAGCAAGTGTTGGAGACCATGCAAATCAGAAATGTCTACCAATGTGGGTTACGACTTTACGAGGAGACAACTACGGACAGGGCAGACAAGATAATAAATCTGCTCACTATTTAATAGTCGCAACAGTACTGTCATTTTTGTCGCACATTTACAACAATTTGTCAAAAATCACAGTTTGAATTTGTTCTTTGCAAAGTTGTCTTTGGGGGCAGGGGAAAAAACGTGTTTCTCACAGGTTTGTGACTGGGTTATAGGTGAAAGGGGTTTAAATGCTGAAACATACAAGTTCAAATAAACTGAGCTCCAGAGCATCGTACAGATCTGGTTTACACACATCTGGAAATTAAAGGCAATCTTGAAGAACCTATGGATAACAACCTTTTTGATTGTGCTGCATGAAAGGAATGATCTAAACAAACTGCTGATGATTTGGTCAGTTAACTGACAGGGATGCAGTGTGCAAGGAGGAAGAGGAGCAGCAAAAAGTAGGCATACAGTAAGACATGAAACCTATACTATTCCCTTTCCCTCGCCAACCTTGGTTTCTTGGAAAAATAGATGGATGACTTAGCTGCAGCTAAGACACTGCTGGGTTTTTGCTCTGACCGTAACAAGGCTCCAAAGAAATGTCTTTGATTCAGAACTCCTAATAGCCCGGGTAGCATCCTTCAAAGCGGACATCAAATTATTCAGCTCCGGTGAGACCCAAGCAGTGGACTTTGGATCTGTATGAATAATTTGAGGTGTAGTCGCCAGTAAAGGTTAGATGTGATCAATTCACAAGATTTCTAAGCTGGTTCATATTGTCAGTGAGTGACACCACTTTCAGTGAAATTGCTGAGAATTACAGCTGTAGCAAATGCTCTGTTCAAACCAGGCTTTAACATACTGGTCCAGACTCATTCAGTTATCAGTGGACAGCTTTACGCAGGACTGATTACGTCTGGAGTTAGATTCTGTCCTAAATGATTAAAGCAAAGTGCTTTAATCATGTAAAGCACTTTGCGTTGTCCTTGTACCAAAATGTGCTATACAAATAAATTTGCCTTGCTTGCAAATACGCATGTAGGCATTTAAACACTGAACACACTGTGTTTTGTGGATTTAAGTTACAAGAATTTCATTTCAAAATGTATCCAAATAGACATACCATGACAGATGTTCAGAAAAATGTTTGACAGAACTCAGCGTCAGTGCATAGACACTAATGATTTTATCCTGTAAATCTCCTGCATATACAGACAACCAGCAGCTTCATGGCCCAAGATGAATATTAGTGGCAAGTTTAAACAGGACCAAGAAGTTTTTAATGAAGTATTCCATTTTTCCACTTATTAAAGAGCCTCTGTTTAGGATCCTTTGATGGAAATAGGGATGGCACGATACATCAAATGATTCGAGGACCTCGATTCATAAAATTCATTGGCAAAATGATCTGCCTCAAAGCTTCGTTACATTATTTATTCAGTGCACTGTCCGGCCAGGGGGCTAATGCTAATGATAGCCTAGCCTGCTAATACAGGGATGCAAAGTGTGGGTATCCGCTATGAAGACTGAAAGCAACAGGCAAAAAGCTGCATAGAGAAAGAGACCTAAAGTTTCAACGGTGTAGGGATACTTTAAATTTAACAGAAAAAACTGCGTAGCGAGCAGCCTGGTATGGACTGAGCTTCTAGCTGCCAAAGACTTGTCCCCAACCTTTCCTCTCTTGCCTGAGTTTGTTTTGATTGGTCAACATGGCGGCAGAATTGCCAATCACGTCAGGGCCATACCACTGCACGCTTGGGCTTCTCAGTAAATGTGGTTGACCGGTGCAGCCAACTGACTGACTTAATCCCTAAAACAAAAACAAAAAAACAATGTCTATATCTGTTGTGTCCACCAGTACCGTATTTTTCAGACTATAAAGGTGCACTTAAAATCCTTAAATTTTCTCAAAAATTGATGGTGCGGACTATGCGCAGACTCCACGCATTCAGCTACTATGTGCAAAGCTCAATTTTCACGACCACGTACGCGGTGTCACACTGCGTTTGCCAGTGTTGTAGTACTCGAGTCCGAGACTCGAACTCGAGTCAGAGTCTTTAGCTAAATTTAGAGACTCGTGACTTGACTTGGACTTGCGCACTGATGACTCGAACTTGGACTCCTACATTCAGATCATTCTGACTCGGAAATTGAGAAAAAGACTCGACTTTTTTTTTAAATCATTAGGCTATAATTTTAATATGTCATTAGAATATTATTTGGTGTATGATTTTAATATCTAAATGTCGTACCGCGCACGTGACGTCACCATCTCATGAGCAACGCCCCTTGCCGCTAAGGAAGGGCAAACAGTGTGAGAGCGCATGTAGCAGCCAGCCGTTACACATGCAACAGATACAACTATATGACCGACTTTACAGCTGTTAAACTTTCACAAGAGGATGTCCAGGCTCCCATTTTACTGGTAGAACTGTGGAACAACATACCAACGTTCAGCTCAAACAATGGCTTGAGTGTCGAGGGCTCGGAAAGACTGGAAAACTGGCCAAGTTGATAGAAAGGTAAGTCGTTGTTTTTCTCCTGCTCGGCGTTCATGGTGTCATTGGCCGTTTCTTTCTGTTTGTAGTCACCGTCCAGGAATCAGTATAAATTGTCCGGCCCGCCGAACGATTTAGTCCGGTCCGGTGGCCATGCATTATCATTATCCAACGGCTGTATCTCCTCGCTGCAACGACCGATCTGAACCAGATATGTTGTGAGTAATGGGGGAAAGCTGCCGAACGCGTTTGTGGGAATCGCCCGGTGGACGGGCGGGGAAAATGCGTGATAGCATCTGCGGTGGCGGGCGGCCGGCGGTGCGCGAACCCCGCCGGCCGGCCGGAGCCGCGGCGGTGTGCGAACCCCGCCCGCCGGCCGGCACCGCGGCGGTGAGCGAACCCTGCCCGCCGGCCGGCACCGCGGCGGTGAGCGAACCCCGCCCACCGGCCGGCACCGCAGCGGTGAGCGAACCCCGCCCGCCGGCCAGAGCCGCGGCGGTGGCCAATAGGCCAGAGTGCGCTTGGCTGCGAGGGCCGATCGACGCCGCTTGCGGCTTTAACATCCTTCATATGCGGCCTATCAGCGTACCTCGAGTCACTGTTGCACGTTCCATAACAACAATGTTTAAAAACCATGGTTAGGAGACGTCTTAGACTTGGAAAAAGCAGTCGTTTTACCGAGTAAAACCAAGGGTAACTACAGCGAAAGAGTTATTAGTGCAATGGAATGTTACTGCTTCATGTCATACATCACACGTCAATAGTGACTCGACTCGGACTTGACTCGGATGAGTAGTGGACTCGACTCGGACTCGACTCGGATTTTTTTTTTAATGACTTGGACTTGACTCGGACTTGAACACTGGTGACTCGAACCTGGACTCGGACTCGAGGCATAGTGACTTGACTACAACACTGGCGTTTGCACAGCTGCTACAAGGTTGCAAGGACGCACAGCATCACGGTCCCTCTATGTTCTCACTGACAGGTGTACAGTGGGAGCCTGCTGGGAAAAAAAATGGCTCTAGGTGCTCAGCTAGCTAATCACACATTTTACCATCCGTTCCGCCGCTTCGTCCCACTGGCAGAAAGTCTGGGAATTGTAGGAATTTGACGCAAGAAATGTAAACAGTACACTCGACTATGAAGGGTAAAACGTCAGCGCGGATCCAGTGCAGCTCACACCCGCACCCGGAGTACGCTCCAGTAACAATAAACCTAGTTAGGTCAATATAAAAGTTGTTTATTTTGGCCTTATGTTAGAAACAGGGCAGCATAGTCCAGCTACTCTGTCCTCCCGACAGAGACTCATAGCTCTGTCTCACATGAGAGCGGAGTACGTGAAGGGGGCGGAGTGATATTACACACTTGGGAAGAACATTTAGTGCGTCGTATAATCCGGTGTGCCTTATGGTCGGTAAAATATGGTACATATTGTTTGTGTGAATCCTAGGCAGGTGTCTGTCTCAAAAACATTTCACCACGGTAACACGCGGTCACAATAAAAGACTCTTATGTGAAAACAGAAAGGGGTGCAGCGAATGCAGCTGTGAGCAGAGGGTGAATTTGTTAGACTAGTCAAATATTTAGATATTTTAATTAGGGCTGGGCAACGATTAAAATATTTAATCGCGATTAATCGCCCTGATTAATCGCGATTAATCGCGATTAATCGCATTGTATTTACAAACTCCAAGAATGAATTCAAAAGTAGTGTAAAGAGCACTTTTATTTTAATGTTCTGCTGCCATATGAACAAAAGTGTTGTAACATTTGTAGCACTTATTTTATACTGGATATTTTCAACCCATCTATTGAATTTAGTGCACTAGTTGATCTTTTCTTCATAAGAGAACAGCAAGCACTGCAGCCAAAATATGGCCTTTTTTGACCTGCTGTATATTAACCAGTCCCTAAGCTTGATGTATCATGAAACTGTTGACCTTTTGGGTTTTGTGGTTTTTATTTTATTATTACAATTAAATAATAATAATAATAATAATAATAATAATAATAATAATAATAATAATAATAATAATAATAATAATAATAATAATAATGTTATGTTCAGTGTTTTTTCGCTAATCCACCTCTTATATATTTCAATCCTTATGTAATTTTGTCTGTGTTGTGTGCACCTGCCTGTTGCTTTAATCCTATAAATTTCCCCGTCGTGGGATAAAAAAAGGATTAGCTAATGTTATCTTATCTTAAATAACACTTTTTAATATATGTACTGGGTTCTTTCAAGGTCTTAATTACATGTTATGTGTGGGCTCCAGTAACATCCATCCATCCATCCATCCATCCATCCATCCATCCACTGATCTACCTGGATGTTCCCTGGAGGACTGAAACGCCTCAGTCAGAGACGTCTGTGGGTCTGTCGGGGCAGTGAGAGAAGTTTCGTCTCCTCTCTCCGTTTCTGGGGCTCGACGTTTTCATGTTTTTTCACGTGCTTAGATAAATTTGTTGTGTTTCCACTGAAATGAACCGGCTTTTTACAAAACATACAGCTTGATTTCATTTACGGTATTAAAATAAAGCCAAACGGTGCTACTTCCCGTGTTCATGTTTTTTCGCTGCTGCGGTCTCTCTCAGCTGTTTGTGTGTTAAGTTTGTGTGGGAGCTGAGTGGGCGGGCCAGGCTGAGCCTGCGTGCTGATTGGCTGGCGCCGCTGAGCCATGTACGAGAGGGGAGGGGGAGCGAGAGAGTGCTGCCGTAACAGCGCGCTGCAGTCAGCGCGCGTGCTGACTGACACTGACTGAAAGCATGATGTGAGCAACATGCGTTAATGCGCGATAAAATAAATATCGCCGTTAATAGTCTAATGAATTAACGCGAAATTAACGCGTTAACTTGCCCAGCCCTAATTTTAATACATGTAGGAGAAATAAGAAACTACAGTATTATGGCCATTAATTCTGGGGGGGGGTTTAACTTCAAAATAACACAACCTGACCTTTTCTTTTATTTCCCCTTTACTAATAATTCTGTGTTACTGAATTAACCCATTGTGGGACAATAAAGGAATTTGTATCTTAAAATAAACATTTCACACATTAATGATTGCGTGGCATGTTTTCCCTGCAACCAAGAAGGGTGAGAAATAATAATGATGCTTTGGACAGGTCTTAACAATCTACCAGAGCTCCTAATTTTATCATCTCAGCTCTAATTAATCTGTAATTCTTGGATAAATTGACATACTGATGTTCGGTTGTGGAATAACTAGGACTGTTTATCAAATCTGCTTGAAGCATGCATTATATGTACACACTACACTAGCTGTAGCAAATTCAGCACCTTATATCAGTGTGGAACTACAATTAATTTACAATAATAAAAAAAACTATTGCCTAAGAGGAGTTAGCATGGCCCCACACAGCATGATTTAAACATGTGATTTACTAATTAGCCGATTGGATACAGTAAAGATTTACAGCACATGAAGAGTATTCCCTGGGACTCTCAGGACGACAGAAGCTAGCAAGTTAAAGCAGCAGTGTCACACATTTACCCAGTACAACTTCTGCAGGACGTTACCACTAATCTTCAACGACTGGGTGAAACTAATGCGGCTCCTAACAGATGGTGTGCCTCACATTCTAAACAATCGCCTAAGAGGACTGTTCGCAGTCAACCCCTTTCTGCATCATTCAGCCCTCTGCTTCCTGAAGTATAAAGTGTGGTCAAAAATGGTCATTAGCAAGTCCCACTGCCCCCTACACAGGACATTGGATAACTTGTTTTGACAGGTTTAGGATTACTGTCCATTTCCCCAATGTTACTGAATGAAAGTTAGGCCTTTCATGTTTAAAACAAAATTTAAGTATTAGCTACAAAAATGTGTTCTCTTTAGATAATTGATTGCTTACCTCCCATGCTGCCATCAAATGCAGGGATCTTATTTTGAAAGGGCAGTGCTCTGTTAGCCGCACCCCCACAAATGTGGCATGACTTAAGACATTTTTTGTTTAGATACCACTTGCATGCTCATATGAAGGTCAGCAGGAAGATTGGATGCACATTTTCTTGGAAAACCTTCATTTCATGATATTAGGAGAACATACAGTTGTTATATTACTGTTTAATATTGTGATACAGATACTAATGGTTAATACCAAATGGACTGAACTGGATTTGTTGTAATTAGATTTGAAAGCTAATCTGACTGTAATGATTCGACTGCAATATGCTCGAATGAACCAAACAAATTTCGACTGGATGGATTGTTCATTATTGACTATAAATTGGACTTTCTTTCTCCTGCAGTGTGCCTTGGGGTGAGGTTTGATGGGAACTGTCGCTACACAGATGAACAGAACTGAAATAATCTTCCTTCATCAAAGATGCATCTTTCTGCTACGTAACTTGAATGACGTTGTTTATTTGTTGAGCAATACTGAGGTGAATACTGTAACGAGATAAAGGATATAAAGCACAGCACTGTCGATATTAAAGCTTTTACAACCAAGCCAAACCCATCCCTGAATGATGAATTGAGGGGAAGTTAATCTCATAGCCCAGCTGTAAGGGGATTGCAGGTGCCCTCTGTGGGGTTATTTTTGAAAACAGGCAACACTGTACGGCTGTAGAACTGCAACTGTTGAAGTTAGGAAGTGAGACTGGCTGCCATTAGATGCTTTGGTATAAAGATGCTGTGAATCCTGATGGATGAACAGACGGGCAGGTGGCAAAGGCAGTGTGTTGACATCAAAATCAGAGTCTGCCGGAGCTGTGAGGCTTTCTGAGAAATGCAGACCATGAAGGTCTCTCCTTTAGTTGCTCTCCTTTTACAATCCCCCAAACACACACACACCTTCTCCCTTCAGTTCTCATCACCTGTTTTATTCCTCCTTTAATCAATTTCATTTCTCTCCGTCGACTAGCAAAATGCAGCAGTTCTGGCACGGTTACCACAGCAACCACAGTTGCTAGGCAACCCACAACTCTCCATCACCCGTTCCAGAAGTCTGACAGATGGAGAGGGAAAATGCCAAAGCAAAAGTGAGAGAAAGAGAGAGGTGGGGGGGGGAGACATTAGGAGAGAATAGAAACAGAAAAAGTGAAGAATAAAAATGAAGTTAGACCTACAAGGTCTGTGAGACAACTTGTGAATGACCCCCCCCACTACATGAATTCCCCTCCCTGCCTCCATCCTTCAGTGTCATATTTTATTACTTTCATTCGGAAGGCAATTAATGCTGTCATAACTCTCTCACACTCACTCTCTCTCTCTCACACACACACGCACACCAAATATCCCAACAACCACTGAGGACTGAAAGTCCCCTCACACAAAGAAAAGATCGTCACCCAGGAGTGCGGGACCAAGAGACATTAGGTCTCTTTGTTGGTCTCTTCGTGGTGGAAGCTTACCTCCTCTTAAAATCTACATTTAGCAATAAACAACCAAGTGAGAGACCATTTTGGCCCCCACCGAGTAGCGCATTACAAGCAAATCACTGCAGATCTCATCTCAAAGGAATGAGAGCTTTTTCGAGCGTTTTTAATTTGGATTGTATGATGCTGCAGATTAAAGCCTGCCTAATGAAAGCTTTGAGTCGAAAACAAAACAGAAGTCATAAACGCAGAGCAGGGCGCTTCAGTAAACTGGCCACAGCTGTGAAATCTATCATTTACTTGTATGTTAGAGTGGAAACGGTTCCCGGTTGTCGACTGTACCGTGGTAAACCCTCTCCAACACATTGGTCACCTCACTACTAGCCGGTGGTCAGGCCAGCATTTGGCGAAGCTGCAAAAATAACAACGAGGCTCGTTGACTGATCCGCTCTGACATGCACTCCTACGGCAGAGAAACTAAGACACCTGCTGCCGAGCCGTTTCACTGAAGCCCACAGACAGGATCTCCAGACGCCGATCACAATCATTTAAATGCAGGCATTAAAATTAAATGCTACATATAGGCTAGAAAACAGTGCAGCAGAATAAGGTGTTCAGAATACCTTGTAGCAAGAGTTTCTGCAGATGGTCTCATGTTTCTAGACATCTGATGCAGCTCCAGTGTTCAATACACCTGCAGCAGATTCCTACCCAACATTTCCACGCAGCGCCGTTTAAGGACAAAACCTACGGAAAAGGATGTTTTCCCTCTTCGTGAAACATCCAAGTTGGTGGCTAATGTTTCAGCCGCCCTTTTGTGAAGGAGGACCGATCCTGCCATAAGTCAATAAAAAAATAGAAAAATAGCTTAATAAATTAAGTGGTCTCCCTAAAATACTTTTTAAAAATGAAAAAATTTAATTAATTTTAACAAAATATTCAGTAACTGCTCAGAAGAGCTGAGCTGCATGGTGGCAGCCCTGTTGCCTTGCAGTAAGAAGGTCTGGGGTTTAAATCCTGGCCCAGTGTCTTTCTGCATGGAGTCTGCATGTTCTCCCTGTGCATGCGTGGGTTCTCTCTGGGTTCTCCAGCCTCCTCCCACAGTCCAACAACATGGCTGTTAGGCTAATTGGCCTCTCTAAATTGCCCTTAGGTACGATTGTGTGTAGTTGTTTGTCCTGTGTCTCTCAGATGAACTGGCTGCACATTTTTATTACTGCAGATAGTCTCCTAACCCAAACAGGAATTGGTCTCTGGCAGAAAATTTAGTTTTAAGCTGATGATTATAGTGTAAATAAAGGGTAATACAGGAATATTCCAGCTCAGATATGAATGAAGTGGCATTTAGATCTTGATTAAATATCCAGTGTTATTTGGGATCTAGTTTGTCAACGATAAGGCTCAGAACAGTTCTGCTCTGATCACCAGAACGGGTCTGGACCCATATGTCTCTACAGCTAAGCTGATTTCACGTTCAGAGGAACCTGTAGAGTATAACACTGACATACATTTCATTTTGACTATGAAAACAAGCCCCAATAGACTACATTATCCTTCCCTAATCCAAGATGTGTTTGATGTAATCACTTATCTGTTGAATTTAGACACTTTTTAATGCCAAATCAGAATGCTAACTTTGTTATTCTGCGCCACCCAGGAATAAATAAAGAGTACCTGAATTTCATTCTATTAGAAGTGCATCAATGCACAACTGGTGACGCAGGAGAGAATTTTGAAATAAAGAGATCTCTATGCCCCAGATGCGTGACATGTCTGCTTCATGTTGGCAACATGAAAACTGGATCAAGGTTAACTGAGGCAAAACAAAAAGTAAATCCCATATACATCTGTGATACAGGTCATAGTGCTCCTAAATGCAACACAAACAAAGGATCCAAGTGTGAGTCCTCTGGAAAGATTCCAAAGATGCAGAGCTCTGAATGCCTTACGAGAGTAGATGTTGTGGAGGTTTCAGGTAGGAGGCCGTTTTTGGAGGTTTAAGCTAACTGAAGAGGTCAGCGTGTGTGAAATTAGGAAGATGTGCTGAGATCTCAGTTTTCTGCAGCAGTGGCGGTCATGTGAGTTGATCATAGTAAAAAGAGGGGGAGTAAGAGTGAGTCCCTCGCTGCACTGCAGGTTTCCCTTTTAGTCATGCACGCCTATCGTCCAAAGACTGTTTGAAACAAAGAACCCAAGGCGCTTCTGACAGGTTTCTACTCATTCTTCCTCTAAATGTCGTATAATCTGATATACAGTTTAGAGCGTGTAAATAATTAGTCATTTTAGTTTGTAAAGCTAAAGTTCAGATTTGTTGATCATGTTGAAGCTGATACACAAGCTGCCACCTCCACTGCTCAAGAAGGTTGTTGGGTTTTTTTTTTTTTGAAAGCACCCAAACAGCTACCTCCTCATGCCACAGAAACATGCAAATCTACACATTTAAATATCAAATATGTAAGACAAGCTCACTGGCCCAAAACTGTTTGCTAAAGCTTCTGGCACCACGACTTCAAACAGGTTGACATTCTCCGACATCAGTTATTGGAATAACTGGAGAATTTGCTCCCCTGGTAACCAAGACTGACAGGTTTTGTGCTCAGTTACTGATCTTTAGCCATTACATTACTAATAATTAACAGCATTCAACCTTTTTACACCACTTCAAGCAGAGTTGGGGCTGTACCCATCTTTGCAATAAAATGTTTTTCCTGGAATATAACCATGACTTTCCCTACAAACTGAATCATTATCTCAAGTAGTTCACGTTTCCAACAGCATCATTTCAAAATAAGAGCTTCGTCCAGCCTAATATTTGGAAGACAAAAAGCTCAACTTGCATTTAGATGTGCTCGATTGCTAAATCTTTTTTTTGGTGGAGCGATTGTAGCCAGCGGTGAACTTAAATGACCAGAGGGTAACTGTTTATCAGTGCAAAGACACGGTCCCCTATCAGAAGGTACGGAGAGATATCTAGTAGTTTCTTTAGCATTTTGGCTGCTGTGACCCTCTGTGTGTGTCCTTAGCAGGTCATTCAGGGTCATCTCCAAACACCAGTCACACCCGCAAACTCTTGAAACATCCGTCGAAGCGAGTTGGAAGTCTAGTGAAGACTTTACTGGTATGTAATGATTGAGATTTCAAAGGACAGCGTTTCTTCCATCTGTGCTTCCTCTGCAATAACCTCAGACACTAGCTTCATCTCCCTAATACTGAAAACAGTGTTCTAACCAACTTGATATTAGTTGGTAAGAGTGTTGATATTAGCACATGCTAGCAACATTGCTATGATACTTTCCTTTATTTGAGTCTGTTAGACACAAAGATGTGAAAGGCGTACATTTAAACAAAGGTCTGGGAGTCTGATTAGGAAAAATGAAGAGAAGAATCAAACATGGGTCACATTTAGACAGAGATGCTAGATGTGGGCCTCTGAAACATGTAGTGTGGACTTAGTGAAGAGTCAGACCACCATAAACTGGACCGCTTGGTTCGAGGTGGTTTTAGATATTCAAGTTTTCGTACCTGACACTGAAGGGTGACTGACTGACTGGACTATAACAGCCTATATAATGTGACTTTAAGATGGATTGAGAGTTAATGAATTGGACAGGGCTGGAATTAAATGTGGACTATTTAAATATGGATGAACTGAACCTGTTTGACTTGTAAAGTGCCTTGCAATGATTTTCGCTTGGTGCTACATGATAGAAATGGAATAAAACTGAATTGCATGTTGCACGGATGTATAATCCTTCAAGTTTAGTTATTATCTGGGGTGAGGGGGGGGGGGGGCATATGAATACTCTCCACATGCTGTTTTCTGAAGAGCTATAACCCATTTTGGAGAAAATGTCACCAAGAAAATACCATCCACTAATTGTATTGAGAGAAATCCATCTTCAGTGCATGTTCTGACCAGAAAGGAGAGGATGGAGGAGATGACACTGAACACAACAGGCAGAAATGAAATGAGTGTTAAGCCTGACGGAGAGAGAGAGGAGCTGAAGACGAAGATGGAGCGAGGGACAATTAACACAGCCTATTCTCATGGGGCGGGGGGGTGAGAAGAGTAAGTAAACCCAGCACAAGCCTGCAGGGTGGCTGTGGTCCCCTGGTACGCCACAACCGCTGGCACCCAGCCCTGAATAGAAACACTCTGAGGGGAGAGGGGGACGGCTTCCACCCGGCCAGCCAGAGGACGCAGGGATCAGAACGCTGTGCACTGAGCCAGCAAAACAAACCACTGACTTCTGAAATCTGTCTCACAACAACAACAACAACAACAACGGTGGAGATCAAGAACTCTGTTCCAAAGAGAGGCCCTCTGGTGACACCAGGAATCATGGCTCAAGGTGCACCGGTCACCCTATTGGGCTTGGGTCTGACCCTGAGGTTCAACTATCTGCTCACGTGATGCTTTCCAATACAGGACCTTTAATCAATTAGATTGATAAAACAATGCATTAGTATAAAAGACACTTTTAGCTCTGCAAGTTGGTCCACATTTATTGTTTTGATGAAAAATCATTAAATCCTCATCGGATCATAAGAATGATCCGTTTCCCCGGTTCTCCTCGACATCTACAGAGCTGCTCTCTGCCACCGAATCGACTGGAACAAATCTGCACATCGCTCTTATTCTTAGGATATTTGCTGCAGGCCTCAAAGAAGAGACCTCATGCTGTCGGTACCTAAAACAATGAAGTTCTTCGACTTACTGACTGAGTGCGTATTAGTGCGTTTTGGCGAAGCTGCATCTCTCTGTCAACTCTCCACTGTCTTAGAAGGAAGCAATCCTGAGTCAACAGCCCGCTCCCTCTGCAACAGGCAGTCTGTCTGGCAGCAATACCAACGCTTTTATATCCCACCCTCTCCATTTATTGGCACCTCTGTTAACGATGATGAAATAGTTTTTAAATCACTTCATCTTTCCTAATATGTATTTCAACCTCCCTTGCATTGGCCCTTGATTAAGGTACCTTGCTTGAATGGCATGTTCTCTTACCTTTCCCATTTTGAGGAATCGCTAATTTAAAAAGAGCACTTGACTGAAACATATTTACATGCAAGAGAAAAAACTGTGGAAAATTTTAAACTGTATTAAAAATGCTTCAGACAGATTTGTGCATTATTAATATAAACAGTTTATTGATCCTAACCTGGGTTATTTTCCCACCGAATAAATGTAGTCAAATAGTTACATTACTTTTTTTAGTTCCTTGTGCAAAACCATGCTAATGCATGATAGCTTATTTATTTTTAAACCATTTTCCAATACATATGGAAGGTGCTTTTTATTTAAAATGTGAATGGAAAATCTAATTGTTTGCGTCAAGGCAAATAAACACAACGGAGGATGGAAGAAGAGGACTGCTTGTTTAATGGACTGCAGAATGAAATGCGGCTAAATGTTCAGATTTAGGCCAAGTTATGAATGGCCATCAAAGCAGTGGTCAGAAACAGGAAAAAAGAGGAAAGGGGACTGAATGATACTGATGTTGTGAGACTTCCTCCTATATCTTGAAATGTAAGACATCCTTTTTTCCCCTTAAAAAAACAGTGAGACTTACCAATTTTCTGGTTGAAAATCTTGTCAAAAGCGAGTTCATCTCTCTCCTCCAGGTACTTCTGCATCACGCTGCGAATACTGTGAAAACAGGAAGGAGAAGCATTAATTGGTGTGCATTATCAAAGCCTCAGGAACTGTCTTCCAGCTTCGTCCCGGATCCTGACCCAGGTTTGAAACTCTCCCTGCCACCCGCCCCCTGACAGGGAGGAACTGCGGGGAGGGAACAGGGACACACGGGAGGCTTCTGAGGGGACCTGGAGAGAGACAAGCTATCCTGGGACTGGGTGTTAATGAGAAGAAGCCAAAAGAGAATGAATCAATTAACACCGTTCCTCAAAGGCCCATTAACACTTTATCAGCACCCTACACAGAGCAGGAAAGCTAGAGCGAGGTTTTACCTGCAAACACTGCAGCAGGCAACACACCATGCGGCTGAACAGCCAATGATCTGCTTTATAATAGCACCAACCACTTAGTGCATGACAGAAGTTTCCTCTTAAAGGATGACGGCTGCTGACAACCCTTTAGGTTTCTCAACATTTTTGCTTTATGATGCGTTGGTCCAAGTTTCAGACCCCTGCCCAGACTGTGGTTGTTTGGAAGAGGGTTTGCTGCTCAATGTTTGTATTTGTGGGGGAAATTTAAAATCCAAAATTTAGGTGACCGTCTTCCAAACGGTCGGATGTCTAAAACGACTTGTAGAATATTTAAAAACTACACGCTGAAACCGATCACAAACATCTGAAGGAAAGGCATCCCAGAATGCATTGGTCTGAACCCTTTCAGTGAGTTCTGCCTCAGACAATACGACCTGCCAACGATCCGCTGACCCAACCCCGCCTTTTTCAATGCAGCTTTGCCAAAGCCGCCCTGCCTTCCATTTTCTGTCACAGTTTGGTTTGAAGGTGCCACCAAATGTCACAGGTTAATGTTAAACAAAGACTTTTTCATCTGTTCTCCCATTAGAAAAGTCCTCTGCCTGAAAACCATTTTATGCACTCAAAACATTAAAACCAACATGTGTACACAAAGGTATTTTACAGTACTCCACCTGCCACTGAGATGCCATCACAACTGCTCATAAATCATTCATAGCTACAAATGTGACTGTGATCTATAGCTGCGCAATACTACTAGATAATAGAGTGAGCTCCTGAGAAAGTGGTGGAAGCTAACAGCTAGCCAGGCATACTCCACCTGTTTGAGCCAAGATGGTTGAAACCAGCTCAGAATCAAAACCTTTAGACCAGTGGAATGTAATCTGCCATGTTGGTGGGTGTTAACAGTTTTTCATATTACTTCACAACAGACCTTAGTTAGGTTTTGAGCTGTTTAGTTCAGTCGAACATCCTCTCTGTTCCTAAGGATAGGATGACTGAGCCTTTCGGCTTTCTCAATCCGCCATATCAGCAGCGACTTAGCACCACCAAAAACCGTGTGAACAGCTACTTCACAGAAACGTTACGCTTACAGACGCACTAAAGGCTTTACATTACAGAAGGGGCCGATCCGGCATCAGTAGCAGATTCCAAAACAAAATGTATTTTCTGGATCGTAACATTTCCAATCCATAAGCTACATCTGTGCTTCAATGTTTTCAGCTGAAAAGTCTCCAGAGTCTCTGCCGGCTGCTCTGCTAACTGTGGGAAGGATTTCCTGAACGGAGCGGTGACTCCGCCTCTCATGATGCGACCCCCTTCCCTTCATGATGATAGCCTACCTTACCCTGCTGATACGTGGAGTGAGGTCATCAGCTTTGGAGGGAGACATCGACGTGATAAACCAAGCGCAGAAAAAAGGAGAACGTTTTAAAGGTGTAGGGTCACTTTAAACTCAACATCAAAGAATAATGCATAGTGAGCCGGCTGGTATCGACTGAGCTTCTATCTTAGCTCTGCTGTGGAATCGGACAAGAACAGTAAGACTAAGCCTGAAGCCACAGGTAAATGTGAGAAGCTGCAGGTTCTCCTCCCCAATGAACTCGCTCATTGGAGGGTGCCCTCTCTATAAAGCCTAGCTGCCCAGACCAATCTGTCTCTTTGGCCTGCTGCTCGTCGGCAGCACCGGACAGGAACCCTGTTCGTTGGTCCTCGTCAGGACGCGTGCACGACATCGAAATTTCATATGCATCAATTTTAAGCAAGTGATCTCACCGATCCCTCACCCAATTCAGAGAAGACAAGAAGCTTCAGTGGCTCCCCGTTAAATCTCGCACCATCTTTAAAATTCTTCTACTCCCTTTAAAAACCATTTACAATCTCGCTCCTCCATATCCATACGACCCACAGGTCTCCATTCCACTTCCTCCCTCTGACCATCTCACCTCCATGGGGAGCAGGGCCAGCAGTCGCTTTGCTACTCAGCATCACTTGTCTCTCACTGTGCAAAAGCGGCCTGAAATCCCACCTCTTTAGAGCAGCCCATCTTTAACTGCTCCTGGTGTACAATGGTCTTAATCTCTCCTTTTTTCGGACTTCTAGTTTAATGTTTCGATTGTATGTTTGCTTTTAGCTGTACGGCATCCTTGAGAGTCCTGAAAAGCCCTTCTCAATAAAATCAGGGTTTATGTATTATAAGCCTTCAGGAGGAAGAAAGAGAAAAATGTGGACAAATCACGACAGAAATTCATTGCGATATTTAGCAATATCACCACAACATCTTTCCTTATATCATGGAGCCCTAGTTCAATTATATGCTTAACATTGTATGCCTTTATTTATCAATAACTAAGGTTGCAATGGAAATGGTCTCACTTTGGGAAGGCCAAATCACACAACTGGACAGAAACTTGCTGGCCACAGACCTACAGAAATGTCTGCCTCTACTTTGTCTCTAACCAGAAGAAACAAGATGGTGGCTCCAGCAGTGGTCAGCTCAAGCCATCTATAAAACACAGCGGGGTCACAGTCATGGTCTGGGGCTGCTCATCAGGCTGTTGCGTTTTGTTCTCCGTGCTTCTGGAACCGTGAACCCAGAGGAGGTCTAGTTAAATTCAGACGCAGCGTTGAGGTGCGACCAGAGAAGCATCTGATTGAAAGCGGTTTCGGGTTTCAGCACGGGGATGACCCCAAACCACCTGCTAATGCAGTAAAAATCGGACATAAATAGAAAAACACACAATGGAGCGCTGTGAGTCATGGATTGGTCTCCCTGGAGTCCGGGCCTTAACATTATTAAAGCAGTGTGGGCTCATCTAGACAGAAAGGCAAACATCAAAAGAGCTTTGAAATATTCTCCACAACTATTTCCCAAGACAAAAAAAATCTATAACAGGTTCCTTAAATAATTTATGGTGTGTTTTTAAAAAAAACAAAGACTTCCCCATCACTACAGCACATAGATTTATATAAAATGCCATTTCCTTCCATTTTCTGCCTGGTGCTACAAACAGAAACGGAGGCGAGAGCGACTGAAGACATTTGAGCAGAAGTGCGTTTCAACACTGCAACGAGGCAGACGTCTGACTTCTTCTTACTGGACCTCTGTGACAGCAGACCCTGGCTGACGGCGCGGAGAGCACAGATGGGCGCAACCCGTTTGGTGAACACTGGATGCAACGTTTCAGCTTCAGCCACAGCTGCCGAGACGAGAAGTGAGGAAGTAAACACTTCCTCTTCAGACCAGAACTTCTTGCCCCACTGAATCATTAGCAGCTGACTAGATTATTTGTGTGAAACCAGCCCCGCACACCACAAAGACTAACGTTTACTCTGACTGTCCAGCATTATGAGGCATTAAAACACACATCTGTGTAGCTTTTGGGGGAAGCCCTGACGATGAATATGTATATTCCAGCCATAGGTGGGGCATTAAAAGCATTCAGACCAGCCAAGCAGATATTCTGCCTTTAGCTGCTACCATGTTGACGTGACGCTCCCCTGTTTAAAGGCCTGAACTGCCATTTTCTGTGCATTATTGGCAGCATTTAAGCTAAGCAGAGCTCAGCTGGAAACAACAGCGGCCGCATTCCATCAACATTTGCTTATGGGGGCAAATGACCGCGACGGGGAGCGAAACCAAGAGGCTCCTGCTGTGACAGCGTGGCTTGAGTGACAGACTGCCTGCCGGCCCGCAGTGATAAATAAAGGCTGCACTGCCTGCAGCGCATTGACATGATGTTGAGAGTTTATGAGTGGTGGGCAGTGACCAGAGCCCGGATGTAGCACTCCTTCTGGTGTTGATGCGTTCGGAGACGCCGTACGCAGAGAGCTTAAACAATCAGGAGCGACACGCAGAGCTGAGCCTAATAAAGCATGCGTTCGTTCGCCGTCGCTGTCCAACGTTGAAGCGCTCTCCTACACTCGTCAATCATCCAAGCAATGTCAGCCAATTTATTCACTACAGTGGAGAAATCCCTCCTCCCTGTTCTGCTGTTTGGAGACATTATTTAAATGCAGCATTTCCATCAACGCATGCTAATGTAAACAAACAGCATGTTGCCTCACGAAGGAGCTCTGGTACCGACAGCAAAGCAAGCTCCTGAACTCTGATCTTATGTCTAAAAATCTAACAGGAGCACGCTGGAAAGTAATTATCAAGGAGACTGATTTAAAGCTGGGAGTAGCATTGGACGGGCCTTGAACCATGGCGCTGTTCCGGCTCGGGATGCGGCGGCGGACTTCATCGCCATCAGCTAGGTTGCCACACCATTCCAGGGTCCTGACCAGGACGCTGTTTTCAGCGTTAACGGCGGAGCTAGCATCGGCTTATGTGGTTAGGGAGGTTTATGACTACGCTGATGCACGTTCAAGAGCTTTACCGACCTTTCCATGTTGCTCTCAAATATCCATGTTGTACTGCTCTGTGTCTAAAATGGTAGAGCAACAACCAATCGATTAAAAATTGACAATTAAAAGCATCTGCAACGAGTTTCATCATTGATTCGTTGTGTCGTGCGACTGATGCGTCATTCGCCATGTCGCGGAGCCGTTTACCGTACCCGTAGAGCATCGTCAACACTGACTGGCTGCAGAGCCAGTTGAACACAGCGAGGTGGAGACGGTATTTTCAAACACTGATTTTTTTTTTGCAGTAAATTCTACCAATGATGACAGAGAACACGGCTTGAACCAAGTCCTCAAAAGATAGGAAGCATGTCTCGCTTCACAAAACATGAGATTTGACTTGGTACGGGAACGCCGCAGTGATCCAGGAGCTGAAAGAACATGGAGTCATTGATGAGGGCGATGGGAGCTCAACTGGAGGGTGAGTCGTTATATCCGATGTTTGTTCTGTTTCAAAGTGAGAAAACGCCGACAGTACTTGGCTCATGGTCTGTAAGTGGAGTTCTGCCGGCCAAAGTCGTGATTCAGGGTACCACCTTAACGTCAGCCTGCCTGATAGCTCGTCTAATGCGGCTATTAGCTTGTTAATGACAGGAGTTTGTTTACATGCGCAACATTCCCTGACTGGCCTGAAATGTGTTCGGATTAAAAGGATAGAAAGTATTCCGAAAGCAGAATTTATATGGGCTGAAAATCATATAATCTGAACATAAAGCGCGTTTTTTTGCACCAAGATTTATTCAAAGGAGAGACTGACGTTAGCAGAGTTGTTGAATTGTCAAGAAACCACTATTTCATTCTGGTGGTAATAATTTGTTGATTAAGCTTTAAGTTTTAACTTGATGGCAAAGTCTGAGCTAAGGTTCTGTATGGGAGAGAGGAGCAGGACTCTAAACTAACTTTTCAAGAATCAAGAGTCTTCATTGTTGTTCTGTAACCATAATGAAATTTTAGTGAGACATTCAGAATGATGAGAGGCAGAGCCAAATTATAAACACTTACAGAAAAACAAGACATAAGCATCCCTAAGGACACCCTCAACAATTTTTAAATCCTCCGAACAAATAAAAAGTATTAAATATCTAACACCTTTTTTGACTCGTCAAAGAAAAATTTGAAAAACTTCTAAACGTTCTTGGATGTAAAATATGTAGAAGGACAAATGCAGGATGAAGTATTTACATCAAATTCAGCTGGTGCTGAAACAGTCTATGAAATGGGCTGCTGGTTTATTTGATTGTCAGAAGTGTTTAGTGTTTTTTGCTCTGGTTTCATTGTTCTGGCCAATCTTGTTCCCTAGGTGCACTAAAGGGTGAGATTCAACTAAGCCGCATTTGAGTTTTACAGCTTCACTACTGTTGTGTTAAATCAATGATCATATAGACAAAATTGACTATTAAATGATTGACTTACTATCTAGTCAACATAAACGTCTTTATTTGAAGCAAAAATATTTATTACCTAATATAATTGTAACAGAACACCTAAGTAGAATTTTTTTTGTGCGCTTATTTGGTCTCAGTTCAAACGTTCTATTTTGGAAAAAAAAAATAATGGTTAGTTGCAGCCCTACCAATGAGCATAATGGTCTAATGTCAGCATAGATTTTGAAAACTTTTGGTGTAACAGTCCAGTACGCTGAAATGCGCTGGCGGCACTTTTAGCTACATTATCTTCAGTTTGGGTTTGATGGGTTGTCTTTAAAATCTGACTGATATCTGACCTTCCGATGCTGGTTAGCTGTTTGGTGGCAAAGGACTAGTGAGGACTGCCTGTAGGATGTGGAATCCATCATGTAATTACACAATTATTATCAAGACAGTTTGAAACTTGTAATCTTTCTCTCTTCTGACAACTGGAAGTGGATTAGGCCGAGAGGGGTCATCGACTTCCTGTTCTGATGGGGCGGGGCGTAGATGTCATAATATGACCATACAGTATGGTTAAAGTTTTACATTTATTTGGTGAGAATGTAAAGTTTCAGTCCACACGAGTTTCAGGCTAGGCGATCTAAAAAAAAACTCCCTTTTTTTTACTTTTTATATTTATTTATTTTGGGGGTTTGTTTTTATTTATGCATACACGGGTGAACAATGAACACCTACAGAGACAGGCGCAACATTACATGCAGGTGACAAGAATGACACTGTTCAATCAGAACAATCCAGATAAGATTCCTGGTATCTCAGTCTAAGAAGTTTAGATGTTGAAATAGAGAAGATCATATACGGTCCAGGTTTCAAGAGAAAAGAGCTAAATAGTCTTTAAGCACAAGCAGAAATGTGAGAAGCAGAAACCAACTTCTGTAACAACAGTCAGTTGAGGTCTTTTTACGACGCTTACAAATTGTCTATTTCTGGTCTGTTGTATCTGTAATTTTTTTTCTAACTAGCAACAAAATGCAGAGAACAGAAAGAAAACAGATTGATGAACTACTTTCTTTCTTATTTGAAACCAGAAAGGCTCAAACATGGATTCAGGGTTTACGGCTTAGTGTATAAAACCCTATTGGCAAAAGTTTTGAATTATTAGCAGATGAAGTTGTAAGCTGTCTGCAAAAGAAGCACCATTCAAGGCAAATTTCCTTTTAACAAGAAATACAGGCTTTTTATTACTGAAGCCAAGCGGTCTCCTTTTACTAATCCTAAACCTACGAATGTTCCTTTTACAAGGTCGTAGTGACAAAACAAATGCCGTCAATCCTCAGTGTACCATTTTTATCTTTTTGTTAAAGTTGCATTTGGTGTAACCCCTGGAACTCATCCCAAGACGCGCACTGACTCAGAAAACACTGACAGCTGTGTGAATCATTCTTCTTCCTAAATATGCGAGCAAAATAAACAAGAGAAATGTTTGACTTGCAACAGCTTTTGGATTTTACATTGCCATTTCACCATGTCAAATACACCATTGTTTAACACATGTGATCTGACTTCATTGCAAAATACGCCTGTGAGAGAAAAAAAAAATAATCATATATATATATATATATATATATATATATATATATATATATATATATATATATATATATATATATATATATATATATATATATATATAAATAAATTAGATAGGCATCTCTTCTCACAACAACAGCAATTACAAATGTCTTAGTTGTCTTGAGCTGACAACTGTAATGTAAATGACCATTTATGTAAAACACTGAACAACATGCAGACCAGTGATATTTTCAGCTACTTCCATTCACCACCACCACAGATCACATCAGTTCCCCTTCTGCAACACGGCAAATACTAGAGATCTTTGTAGTTGACTATATTTTCAGCTTGAACGTGACTTCCATCCGTGAGGAAGTTTATAGGTGCTGAAAATAGCGGTTCTCTTCTTCCTCAGCGTTAACAGGGGGTGTTGCAGAACTCACTAACTTGTTGGCCAAGTGGAAAGACAGGTTGGGCTTCCTGAAGTCCAAAGCTGTTGGAAACAGCTAAACTCACAGTGCAAGACTCAACATCCAGGATACGTCCATTTGATTTTGTTCATGCTTTTCTGTTTAATGCCTAGAACTTCTAGGACCGGTCAGAAAAAAACTGTTTTCAAAGCTAAAATCTAAAGAAAATGTATGTTTTTTAACCAAAACAATTGTTGATATTAGTTAATCAGACTAATGTTAGACTTTTTGGGATTCAGAAGAAAGAACAATTGTGTCATTTATATCATTTTGTCACATTTAAAAAATGTGAAAACGTACTAAGAGATTGTGAAGTTTCCAAAGCCCAAAGTTCTGCATATGAAAACAAAATAAAAAAACATCTGCAACGCCCTTAAAGTTGCGTAAATGTGTGATTCTTTAACTTCACAGACGTCGACAAGGGGCCCTTTCAAATCACTCTGAGGTGCCGCCTTTTCATCTCAGCGGGACTTTTGAACGGTCACAAGGTGAAGAAAATCCATCCCTATGAGCCGCGAAGGACGACAGCCATACCAGAGTTGGTGAGCGAGTGTGAAGTGGGGGGGAAATCCAAGAAGTTCTCATTAGAACCATCACACAGCTGCTTTTAACACTAGAATTACCAGAGAAGGGTCATTTAACATTTCTACCTTTGGAGCCCAGAGACGGGTCGACTGACCTGAAGGATTTTAATTAGCATCCTATAAGCAGTTGTGAACCGGTGCTTTTGTTCTGTAAATAAGGCCATTACTGGTGCACCAAAGGAAGGGGGAAGCTTAACTCCCTACTAACTGCCAGGTACAGCTGTGAGCAATGACCAGAAGTATTTGTGTCTAAGTCAAGAGGACTGAAATTCCAGCATGAGAAATAGACAAAGGTATAAGAGGCAATGGCAATTTGGACAATTTGGTATTCGTACTACTTGAACTGTTTTGCATTTTGTTAAATTATGATTACAAACATCAGTGTATTTCATTGGTATTTTATGACATTGACTCGTACAAATTAGTGCATAATTGTAATGTGAATAGAAAAGGATCTGTGGTTTAAAAAGTGGTTTTCAAAGGCAAATCTGAAAAAGTGTGGACTGCATTTGTATTCAGGGCCTGACAATCCTAGATTAAAAAAAAATTGCTTAATTACTAAATTCTAGTCAACACAAAACTTACTGTTCGATTGAAACAATAAGCTTGTTATTGTTCGATTGAAATCGGAAAGAGAGGGGCATACTTAGACATGACCAGGACAGGGTATCACTCAGACAAACATCTCCTTCTTTAAAATAATTTTCAGAACTACCTTGTTTGTGATGGTAGCACAGAGTAGGCTTATTTTTCTACCCTGACTCCCAAGCAGCTAGTTGATTTATAATATAACATACATACATAATAAACCATACACGATGGTTTTAGAGATTTTGTATCCCAAAAATGCTGCACTTTGCTAATAACAAACAATTGTTTATTATTATAGTATTTAGTTTTATCCACACTGCAGGGTAATAGTTGTAAAGTGATAGTGTTGGTTGCTTTTATTCTTTGGGGGATGCTATATTCACTAGATACGGGGAAACTGGTCAGAGTAAAAAAAGGGGACCTTGTTAAATGCAGTGCAATTATAATCTAATGAAATAAAAGTTGTTTTCTTGGGTGTTCTGATGTATGAAATCAGCAAACAGCTCCTTAATTTTCAAGGAAAACTTGTAAGGTAAACACGGGTTGCCTACAGTAAAATGTGTCTTTTTTTATTATTATTATTTAACCCCATCCAATGATAGTCCTGCAGTAACTTTGAATGCCAACCCGTATTGCTAATTTGGTTAGTTTTCTACTGTAGAGCTGCCTCCATCATAGATCGCACCCACCCCCAACATGGACTATTCACACGTACCTTCTGGCCTGACAGTACAGAAGTGCGGAAAGCTTTTGTGAGTTCGGCTCTCCTCCCCCCTTGCCGATTCCTCAGGCAATGGCCCTATTTACAATTGAACAAGGGATGCTAATTTGAGCCACCAGAGTCGTCAGTTTGGACTCAGGGTCTTTTGACCCTCTTTCAGGACTTCAGGGGGGAGGTCGAAAACCCTGGTAATGCTAGTGTTAACGGTCCGGTTTTAATATGTAAAAACATATGATCACAGGCTATTAAGCAGCTGACTGCTCAGCACACTTTTACAGCCATGGCTGTAGTAGAGCCAACTCAAACGGTATGGAACGATCTTAAAGTTCTTAGCCATGGTGTCTGGGCTTACCGTCTTTGGGGGTGTCTCCAAGGCATAGGATGGGCTCACATCTTAATCGCAAATGCATCGCAAGTCAACACAGCTCAAAAACCAGCAAATGAGCATATTTTGCTCTGCTAAACTCTGCTTTAACCAAAGCATGAAGAGTCGGGGCGTGAGCAACACCATCACACCAACCCACAGCAAAAAAGAGAAGGGCAGACAAGGGAAGAAAAGTGCCTTAAATATTAAATGTCGCATGGGAAAGGTTTATTAACGTGGCTTTTTCTTCTATGGTTTTGTTTCATGTAACACTTGATTTGTTTACTTTTGCAAATTTATAGCAGCAGTAAACATGTTGTCATGGCCAAGGACTAAGGATCTATGAGAACAGGAAGATGGAAACTCATTCACAGGGAACTTTAAATATATTTATGGCAGTTGTCCAAATATCTTCCTGGAAATAAAGACATTTAGGAGAATCCTTTCATCTCCACACTTCTTTCCCTACATTTCTGGTTGGTCATATGCCGTTATGGTCTCTGCATGTTAAGGAGCAGACTGGATCTAAGAGAAAAGTGTTTTTCTTCCGACTGTATGAGAAAGCCTGCGTTAAGCACACTTAGATTAGGGTGCGCTCACATTGCCAAGAAAATATTGACTGGTGAGCCAAAATTCTTCACTGTGTCTTGGAAGCACTTTACTGAAATATGCTGCAGCTACACAAGCAATAACAAAGCAGCATTTAGGTGAAGACCCCTTTTCTGGGTCTCAAATTATTGTTAGCAGTGCTGTGTGTTGCATCTAAAGCCCCAGATCTATCGGCACGGTTTGGCCGCGCACCGCTCGGCTCCGCTCGCTCACCACCGTTTCAGGAGCGTCTTTTTCCCCCCAGAGACAGCCCGGTTCCCTCCGGCCCCGCTCAACAGCAGGGTCAAACCGAGCTGACTGGAGGGGGGAACACACGGCTTCTCAGTGATTGGCCGAAGGGAAATGAGGTGTTTTCATTTAGCGTGGTTTAAGTTTCTAATCGTTCGCCATTTCTCCCAGATTACTACAGCTATGTTTACGTAGACCATAGTAATCGGAATGGAAGGGCTGATCGGAATATCAAAGTATCATGTAAACAATCGGAATATGATGATTGGATTAAGCGCAATCGGAATGAAACCGTATTCCGAATGAGGGGGGTGGTTTATGCCGACTGATAATCCCATCAATGTGCATGTAAACTAGTCAGGCTCAAATTATTACCAATGTGGCAAACTGACCCGAGCGCGCCCGACGTAAACGTGACGTATTCCCGAGTGGTGGGAATATGTCGGGAAGCAAAACTGCCGGGGCTCCCGATAAAATCTTCTATTGAAAAAATAAATAAAAGTAACGTTTCCACCGTAATCAGAATCCGGTGCAAGTCCAGCGGGGAGCTCGGAAGACAAACTCGTATAATTCTGCTTTGTTCACTATTTCTGTTGTTCAGCAAAGACGGAAGTTCTTGTGTTTTTTTATTTAAGGGGATTGGATAGCGACGCATGTCAGTGTGGTTCTATTCTGAATAAAGCCAGGGCATATACACACACATTACGATCGGATTCATTGATTGTGTGCCCATATAAACGGTACAATCCGACTAGGATTAATCCGAATATATTTTAATCCGATTGAGAACTTTTTTGCGTGTAAATATAACTAATGTCACAAAGAGGGCGTGGGACGGACGGGGACTAAAGCCACCCCCAAATGGCTGTTTCAGGCATTTCTAAGCCGGTCAAAACACAAGCCGTGCTGAGTTAAACCGGCTAGGGAAGAGCTGAGCAGGACAAGCTAAAGTACGGTTTCATTTATCCCACAGATTGATGGTTGCTCTGGAAACTGCATGCAACAATTTACTTCGCACCAGAAGCCACTTTTGTTGCCCTCAGAAGCCCGCACCACCCACTCCTTGCAAATCAAAGCATTTCCATACCCGTCCCCGGTCAGCATGCGTGTCAGATCACAGCACAACTATAGGCCTTTTTCTGGTATTTTATGATTCTTTTTTTTTTGGCCCCTGATTATAAACATTTGAGAAACCCTTAGAAGTCATTTGGTCACTGGAATCAGGCGATTTTCAGATTGGCCAGTAGGAAACAATCAAAATCCCCATCAGTGGCCGTAGCAAACATTAGCTCCACCATTTCATGCAGTTAACATCCCTCTTCGGTATGGAAGCCCTTAATGGAAGAAGAAAGGATTATTTTCAGTAACAGGGCGGCGCTGTGGAATCAGAGAAAGAAAAAAAAAAAAAGTGCAATAAACTTCTTGAAAGGAGACGGTTGAATCTTTTTTTAAACTTAATTAAATCATTTGAATCGTTTCATTTCTGTCCATCTGATGTTTAACCTCTGTAAAATCTTGTCACATTCGTCTGGTTAACAAAGGGCTCTACTAAAAGTCTGATTGCTGGTTCAGATTGCTACTACACCTGAGGTGTAGTGATGCTGACCACACTAAATGCCAACATAAGTTAAAATTAATTAATCAGTCTTCATTTCCAACTAGTAACAGCGACTGCTCTCTCTTTCTCTCTCTCACACACACACACAGATATAATGGGATGTGGCTTTCTGCCCTTCTTGAGAGCATTTAACAACTTGGAGAGGCCATCCGAGCTGTCTCTACCTGAAGTTAGGAAAGAGTTGAAGCTCAGAAAACAGCCCATCCTCCCCAACCCTCCCCCCCATCTACACCAGCTTCCAGGGTTGCCGTCAGGTAATCTCACTTCTCTGTCAAAGGGGACTTAGCCGCGGCTTGCCGAGAATGTGGCAGCGCGGCGCGACCTGCAGAGCGCTACAGTTGGCTGCGACCCGCCACCACAACAGGCAGCACAGCCTGAAAGCTTACGAGAAGCGCGGCGAAGGCCAACGCGCGCCTACATCAGGTTCGGCAGCCTGCGTGTGCTTCTAAAGTTTGCCAT
Source organism: Fundulus heteroclitus (assembly GCF_011125445.2). Classification (NCBI taxonomy): domain Eukaryota; kingdom Metazoa; phylum Chordata; class Actinopteri; order Cyprinodontiformes; family Fundulidae; genus Fundulus; species Fundulus heteroclitus. The sequence goes on along the minus strand of NC_046368.1, from coordinate 30,996,450 downwards.
CAGCTGCACACAGGAAAGCGGTTTAGCAAGTGAAGTCCGTGCGCCGCCGCTCGGCTCTCGCGCCTCGTGTTCGTCCCTCTTGATCTTTTACAAATCAAATCTTGAGTAATTCTCTGAAGCACTCAGAGTGCAATGAGTCGGGGTTGACGCAGCACAGAAAGAAAACATAATGTGACCGCAGCGTTTCTGATATAATGGAACATTACTGGGAAACCGGCCTTGGCTGAAAGGACGTTTTCATATTAATGTGAGAGTCTTGGGTGCGCTGATTTACTCAACAGCTGTGAAATAGTGCTTCTATAAGTCCATTAGGCAATGCATTTATCTGAGCAGCTTCAATATTGTGGTGTGGAATCACTAATGAGCTCATTATAGCATGTAACCTCAAAGGCCATGCTTTTTATATATATTATATATATATATATTATATATATACTCTATATATATATATATATCTATATATATAATATATATCTCTATATTATATATATATATATGGGAAAACATAGTGCCCTATGTAGGCGTCACTCTCACCTCTACACTACTTCAGGTAAACTCCCATTTGTCTTGAGGGCTTCCCCTTTTCTACCGTACTTTTACACCCCACGCCTTGTTGAAAGAAAAGCCCGGATTCATTAGATCAACCAATGCTTTGCCCGGCAAATCAAGTTTTGCATGCACGGCTGCAGAGACAGTCTGCAACTGTTGAAGCTGCAGGGCAAAAGCTGAAGGCCCAGCTTAGCGGGGGTGCGGCTGACAAAAGCAGTAAATCTGAGCAGGTAACAGGAGCGGAGTTTTCCCCAGACGCTCATTTAAAGGAGCCGTTACTGGAACCGATACTTGGGATGGGATCGGGATTTGGCTCCAACTAACTGTGCACGTCTAGTTGATCTGACCGGAAAATTACCACCAAAACACAGCACATATTACAATTATTCTAGATTATGTGCGATGGATACATGGAAGCATAATCCCTAACTTTATCAACCTCAGATTCAGACGTCTTCACATTTTTCTTCTCTGGATGGATGGTCTAGAACAGTGGGGGAAGCAGACGCCGG